>NC_034009.1:33576751-33851630 GCF_000346465.2 Prunus persica | reverse complement strand
TCTCATCTTCCCTCTAAATCCCATATCCACTCTCATTCTCACTTCCATTCTCCCTCTTGTTCCTCTATACTTTAGCACAAAAAATGAAAACTAAAAACTAAAATTGAAATGGTTATCAAATGGGCCCCATGTTACTCAACTTGATCCTGCATTATTGCATATGAAGAGCGCATGTTCAGTCTTTCAAACTTCTGAAGAGCGCATGTTTAAGTATTATGAGTTACTCTCTTAATTTTGACCATCTATCCATGTTCTTTCAGGTACCAATTTGTTCCTCAGATTATATTTTTAAACAGCCTGTTTGGCTACCTTTCACTCCTAATTATAGTGAAATGGTGCACTGGTTCACAAGCTGATTTGTATCATGTAATGATATACATGTTCTTGAGTCCTACTGACAATCTCGGTGAAAACCAGCTTTTTTTTGGGCAAAAATTCCTTCAGGTTTTGTTCTATTTCCTTGGTTTGGGCCAAAAATTTTCTCAAGCAATACCATAGTGTGTGACACCAATATTAAGAATGCCTTGTGTTTAATTACAGATTTTGTTACTACTATCGGCTCTTGTTGCTGTGCCATGGATGCTGTTTCCAAAGCCTTATCTGTTGAAGAAGCAGCATGAGGAGGTTCGCTTGAAACTATAGTCTTAATATATGTTTCATGCGTTCTACAATCCTCTATTTATACCTTTTATTGATATCCTGTTTCCTCAGAGACACCAAGGTCAATCCTACGTGCTGCTTCACGGTGGTGATGACCCTCTTGAAGAGGACCACCATCAAAGTTTGCATGGTCATGAGGAATTTGAATTCACCGAGGTCTTTGTACACCAACTCATACATACCATAGAGTTTGTGCTCGGAGCAGTGTCTAATACAGCTTCATATCTACGTCTATGGGCACTCAGGTGGGTGGCTAACAACATAGAACTTAGAATCATTTAATAGTATCCATGATTCATTAGGCATCTACGATGCGTGCGTTTGCATAGTTGCACATAATAATAAAAAAGTTGATACTTCTTAGATTATTTGAATGTAAATTCTAAGATGATGATCATCTCGTTTGTCCTTGTCTTGCTTTCTTCAGTTTGGCTCATTCAGAGCTGTCCAGTGTATTTTACGACAAGATTCTACTTCTAGCCTGGGGGTAAGTTCTTTTACTTCATCTTTTTGCCGTTTTACTGAACTTTGAGATCTTAAAAGAAAGCAGAGTAATTAATCAATCTCTTGGGAATTACTGCAGGTTCAATAATGTCATTATCCTAATCTTTGGCATAATAGTTTTTATATGTGCAACTGTTGGAGTGCTTCTAGTGATGGAGACTTTGAGTGCATTTTTACATGCCTTGAGGCTTCACTGGGTGGAGTTCCAGAACAAGTTTTATGAGGGCGCTGGTTACAAATTCTACCCCTTTTCATTTGCATTACTCAGTGAAGAGGATGAATGATGCACTGCCGTTTTCATATGTACATTTTTGTTGTTGTATACATATAGTAATTTTCGAACAGCTAATGAGTGTGACAAGAACAAAACGATAGAATTGTGTTGATATTAATCAACATACAAATATACTAATACAGAGGTGTGAGAATTCATTCGTTCATGATCTTACCTCAAACTAATATAATGTATCTCTTCAACTGCAAACCTCATTTGTCATAGTTCAACAAATACAAGCGATATTAAGAGAACCGGAATTGTACACAAGAGGTTGGTTGCAAGGGTTCAATCCGAAAATAAGAAGCAATACGGATTTGGGCTCAGTGTAAGGCCTTAGTCCTACTATAGAGCCCAATAGGCTACTAGGTAGGCCATAGCCTTCATAATCGCGGCCCATTATGTGACTGATTTGTTAGCATTATTTAAGCTTGGTAAGATTAGGGGTGGGTCAAACATGATTAGAGGTTTGAGAGACGTGAAATGACTTGACTTTGAAGGTTTGAAACAACGTTAACATCTACAAATTTCGTAATGGACGCAAAGCTATTTTGATCCAGCTACGACCCTACTATACTATGCCTGCAAGCAAAAATCCAGAGGTTCCATATTTAAACCAGCTGATTACATCGACCATGACTTCTCTTTGACCATTGGTTTTCATAAACAAAAACGCGCTTCTCTATCGTCGTTTACAATGAGTTCATAAAGCAAGCCCTGCCTGCCTTTCTGCCTGTGAGTCTGAGTCTGAGCTAGCTAGCTAGCTCTGATTCCGTCAAAGAAACTCCATAGCATGTGACATCAGAACGGGAGACCGTGATTGCTTTCTTTCTTTCTTTCTTTCAAAGATGGTGATGGGTAAAGGACGGAAAGTGTTTGTATGATACTCCATCTCCATCAATATTGTTTGTATATTGATTGGTCCCCCACGTCGAAATGCGAACCAATTAGCAAACCCAGAATGAGATTGCCACGTTTTAACCAGTCCAAGTTTAAGCCTAACCCTTTTCCACTTTTGGTAAATGTCCTTCTCTTCTAGTTCAAAATCTGCTCTTTAATACATTTGGGCCTCTTGTCTTGTTCTATAAGACCTAATTGTTCCAGTTTCAGATCAGATTGAAAGCAAAGCAGAGAGAGAGAGATGGCGAGGGGTAAGATCCAGATCAAGAGGATAGAGAACGCGACCAATAGGCAGGTGACCTATTCCAAGAGAAGGAACGGGCTCTTCAAGAAGGCCCATGAGCTCACTGTTCTCTGCGATGCCACTGTTTCTCTCATCATGGTTTCAAATTCCGGAAAAATCCATGAATACATCAGCCCCTCCACCACGTACGCAAATCTCTCCAACCCTATTATATTAGTAGCTAGGTTTTTCTTCAACTAGCTAGCTGGTCTACAATGAGCTTTTTTGTTTTTTGTTTTTTCACTTGCTTATATCATAAATTTGTGTTTAGAACAAAGCAATTTTTCGACCAGTTCCAGAAGACTAAGGGAGTCGATATTTGGAGCTCGCACTATGAGGTTTCTCATTCATCATTACTCTCGCTTGTCTGCTCTCTCTCTCTCTCTCTCTCTCTCTCTCTCTCTCTCTATATATATATATATATGTGTGTGTGTGTGTGTGTGTGTGTGTATAATTGTGTGGTTATGTGTGCAGGCAATGCAAGAGCATTTGAAGAAGCTGAAAGAGGTGAATAGGAGGCTGCGGAAGCAGATCAGGTAATTAATAATATAAAGGCCTTATTTCTTTTTAAAAAAAATTCTTTTCCAAATTAAAGTATAATGTGCGTGACGTCTGTTGATAGGCAAAGGGTACTAGGTGAATGTTTGAACGATATGAGTTTTGATGAACTGCGTGGTGTTGAGCAAGAAATGGAAGGCGCTGTTGAAGTTATTCGCAAGCGCAAGGTTGTATGTGTATATCTTTTGGTTTCCAGTTCTTTAATTATTATGATTGTTGTTGTCATTGCTCTAGCTCTCAGTACTCTGGTCGTTGTTTCTTTATTATTACTTTTTTAGGATGAGTGATTTAATTCATAACACAACACAACAAAATATACAGTATACACATAAGTTCCTTCAGTAGAACATTCATTTTTATTGTCTTTCCAAAAGAATAGCTCTACTTTTAAAGTTTCAGTTGTCTCATTAGATCATTAAAGATTAAGTAAATCCATTGCCAATCTGATACATATAGTTTGAATGAAAATACCAACAATTATTAAGTCACTGTTTGAGAGGTTCTCAGATCAACTTTGGCCTTCCCCCTTGCAGTTATAGGTGTAAGAGGACATGCTTCTTTTTCTTTGCCATTTTGCCAGTTTGTACTTTATATTTCCAGCTACGAGACATGAGTACATATATGCATAAACAGGCAGGAAGTTTTTGCAGCTGCAAAGGGGGTGGAAACAGTGTTAGCTAGCTATATAGTGCCCTCTATAGCCATAGTCGTCGTTCTGTTTGTGGATGCCCCCATTACCCTGTCTAGCAGACTCTTGCTAGTTGTTCTCCACTGCATGTGATTTGTGAAACATTGTATTTTTCCCAATCTAACGTTGCGTATCTGTACAACGATGGACAGATTCGAATGATCTCTAACCAGATTGATACTACGAAGAAAAAGGTAGCGCTAATTGACAATGTATATGTAATTGGACCCCTTTTGTCCATTGATTTGTGTTTGTGCTTTCAGTGGGTGGTAGAGGGTTCCTTCCGGGAGCTAGCTCTATCTATAGCTTTAGCTTATTCATAAGGTTGTAAGATTGTACTGATTGAATCTCTGTTTTTTTTTTCTCCTCCTCACCTGATTACAGCTACGGAGTGCAACAGAAATGAATAGGAATCTCCGTGAATTTGTATGCAGTGTGCCTTAAAGCTTAATATTCTCTTTTAGTGATTAAAATATATTATTCTTTGGTTTTTAACCTCTGTTTATAAAAGAGCCTCTTTTTGTTGTTGTTTTGTTTATACTTCTGGTTTGATTAAGGATGCAAGGGACGACCCACATTATGGATTAGTTAAGAATGGAAGAGAGGATTATGAATCTGCTTTTGGCTACTCATCAAATGGAGGCCCTCGCATATTTGCTTAAAAGGCTGCAGGATAGCCAATGCCATCCTAGCCTTCACAGTGGAGCAGGATCAGATGTCACCACCACCTATGCCTTGCTTTGACTTTGGCAGGCAGGCAGGCAGGCAGGCAGGCAGGGCACCTCTCTCTGAGACTGATATCACCCCAGGAATTTAAACAACAGTTTGGTTAATTACCCATGTATTGTATTGTTGATTGAAAATGAAAATAGTTGCTTGGTTTAGCTTCGACAAACAATGGCTGTTGTTGATGAAGATATTCTGACTTTAAAGGCCTGGCCTTTTCGTCAAAGGTCGTTTCTTTCTTTAAATATTCAGATGTCTTTGATTTCTGGAGGGCTCAATTCTCCAAGCTTGGAATTTGACGGTCTAACTTTTGTGAATCATCATGTCCATAATTTTATCTTTTTGGTTCAGTTCCAAATAGGGATGGCAATGGGTAAAAACTGGGGGTGGGTATGTCATTCTCATCGTTATTCCTATTTCTATTAAGCTTTTTCTTCCTATTTTCGTCTTTATCCCCGCAATATTCATATCGGGAATTTCACATCCCTACTTTCGTTGGGAAATGGGTTTCCCGACCCGCCCCATTACACAAGCAAAACCAATATATAATGACTTTGTTGAAAGAAAAAAATGTACTAAGGCAAGATAATGAATATATATAATATATATACTTATAAAACAATATAAGAATGTTTATATATGTACTGAAAGTTAACTAAATAAATAAGCAGTGTGGCTAAAGGTTTGTATGAATTACATAAGTATATAATATAATAATATAAAATATAAAACTAATTTGGTACAATCACTTTAATAGCATATTTATATATACTATAATATATATATATATACCTCATCAAAAAATTAATATATATATATATTCTAAATGGGAAGGGTTTGGGTTGGGGATTAAAATACTATCCTCGCCCCTCCCCGAACACCATACCCAAAAAATTCTCCATACCCGTTTTATGTCCTTCATACCCGACCCATTATGGTCGAATTCCCACAAAGACCCTTACTCGCGGAGAAAATTGCCATCTAATTCCAAAATTATATCATAACTTTTCTTAAACTAAAATTAAAGAATAGGAAGAACCGCAAGAGGACATTAGAACTTCCAATTTCAACCAGCCAGCCAAAGACATTATTAGATTAGATGCCCAAAATTGATGAACAAATTTGGTAATTAGAGTACTAATTTTTTTTTTTTTTTGGGGGTCATAATAGAGCACTATTATTTCCTATACCAAAAAACATGCCTTTTCTCACTAAACTAAAACCAAAATTTAACACATGCCTTCCCGAATTCTCATCACTTACCAAATTAAAAAAAAAAAAGGACACATAATTTGGAGGAGGGACTCTTTGGTCAACGGTCAACCCGTGTACGGAGCAAAGAGTCCGCGGCAACCTGCAAGTCTAGTTATACTCTACCACTCGGATACGCTCTCTCTCTCTCACCTGAACAAGAGAGAAAAGGGCTGAGGGAGTTGGCACGTGCCCTAAACCCCCCCAACCCCACCACGTTGAAATCTCGGTCATCGACCCGACCCGAGAGAGAAGCTGAGGACACCGAATTGGCTGTCCACGTTTCACAAAACCTCTGTAAAACCTTTGCTTTTTCGGTTTTTCTTTCCCTCTAAAACCCCTCCAAGCGTCCAAGGCCTTCTTCGTCGCTTTCACCTCTTTTCCTCGTTCCCTTTCTCCAAGCTTTTTCAATGTTTCACTCCGTCACCGAGGACACGCACACTCTGCAGTGAGAGAGAGAGGCTAGCTCATGGGCAGTCAAGCCATGAGTGCTCTTGGTCCATTCTCTCCTTGGATTCCCGAGGATGATATTTTGCTCAAGAACGCGGTTGAGGTACAAATTTCATCTTTTTTTTCTTTATTATGTTGATTAAATTGGCTCCCTCTCTCGACCCATTTCGAGAAATTTGATGCTCTCGCTCCAATCTATCCTTGCGTATTGACCTGGATTTCGTTGGCATTTTTTTCTTCATATAATGTTTGTATCTATTATTTGTTTTGAAATTTTGGGTTTTTAGTGTTAGAGCATGAATTGTTTGAACAAGGCATTCCAGGTTTATCTTTTGCAAATATCTAATAGCCCGTGCCATGGAGTTAAATTTCAAGGAATAGAACCAAGAAATTGGACAAATGTGCTAGACATAACGGAAGGTGAAATAATGTTTTCCTGTGCGAGAATCATTGTTAGCAACTTACTACTGGTTTCCCGGCTGACTTATGCTGTATCTTAGCCTAATTCACGACTATTAAGTGTGTCGGGCCTGAGTGGAATTTGCCCTGGTGCCCCTTTCAGAATTAAATTAGGATTTGGCATTTTTCAGTGCGCTGATTTTGACCATAAATAAATTCATCATACAAGGACAATTTCTGGAAGTTGGTCTTTTTTATATGTTATAACTGCTGTCATATTACGTTGCAACTATATCTATTCTCCAAACTTTTAATGGATTTGGTACTCTTTTACTCTGTTTTCAGGCTGGTGCTTCTTTGGAGTCACTTGCTAAAGGGGCAGTGCATTTTTCTCGAAGATTTACTATTTGTGAACTGCAAGATCGGTGGTATTCTCTCCTATACGATCCGGTTGTTTCTGCCAATGCTTCTGCTCGCATGGTTGAGTTCGAGTGTTCCACTCCAACTCTCCCTATAGATGGACCAGGAAATTCAAAAGAAAACAAATGTGAATCTGGAAAGAGAAAAGCTGAAAGTGTACGCAGTAGTTACTATGCTCTGCGTAAAAGGATCTGCAATGAGCCATTTAACTCCATGGGCCTTAATTTTCTTGTTCAACCCAGTAATAATAATTATGTTGGAAATGAAGATGAGCCTCTTTATTTAAATTGCATGACTGGAGATCCGACCCCTATTGGCCTTGAGAGGTCAGATATGGATACTCTTCAAAATCTGATGGATGGTGGCACTGCCACTGGTGGTGTAGTTACTGCTGATACCTTTCATACAGGACTCCAGATTCCAGCTGAAAATGATTTTCATATGGAACAGGATAATATACATGAAGAAGTTCCTCACATTCTTGGAGACAATATGCCCTTCACAAGGAATGGATCTGAGGTGGGGGAATTCAATCAGCCAAAGGAATTGCCAGAGTGCAGCCTGTTCAATGCTGATGACTTAGGAATGGAACCTCCGTATACACTTGATCAAATTAATGGCGACAATGGAAATATGTGCACAAAGTTTGAAGGGAATCAAGCCTTTAATTCATCCGTTTCAGACAATGGTGCATCGTTTCACAACTTGGAGTACTCATCTCCACTTCCTGGGATGCCTATCTGGAGAACAGGTGCAAAACCAGCTATGCCAGTTGATGTTGATGTTGATCTTGGTGAAAATGATCTATGCACCAGCGATACTTTTGAACTTCCTGATGATATTGATGCTAACAACACAAGAACATCAGGGTATGATGTTCAACTGGGGATGGAGGTGAAAGCTGACATGCCATGTGGTGATTTCAAGAGTGCAGCAGCTCCTGCGAGTACTGAAGGTTATTTGGCAGAATTGTCCAATTCACTTTTAAACTTTACTAATGAGGAGCTCATGCTCATGACTGCTGATGGAAAAGACGTGATTGATAAGTCTTACTATGATGGCCTGAGCTCACTTTTGTTAAGTTCACCAAATGATGATGCTCGTCAAGAACAGACGATTGATATAACTGAGCCAGAAACATCTGTAACTCCAGTGATGTATTCCATGAATCCATCTAGTTCGGATCCTGTAGTGGTAGATGACACTAAGGGGTCCCAAAATGCTGATGAACATATGGCTTGTCATTCGGAGACTCTAATGCAATCATCTTCAACAGCTTCAAACTATCAATATCCTGAACTGAAAGATGGAGTTATCTGCTGCACATTAAACACCGAGGACTTGGAAATTCCATGCAATGATGATGTTTTTCTACCAAATCATGTTCTTCAGTCATCAACTTTCTCTGAAGTAGAATGGGATTTGCAAGAAGTGAATAAGCTAATATCTTCATCCAGTAATGATTTACCTGTCAATCAAAGAAATAGTGACATAGGGCCGTGCTTTATGCGCACAGAGAAAAAAAAGCCTGGAGAACCTCATAGGTCTTCTCCGATTAAAGGATCACACCGCTTACAAGAAATGGATCCAAATCCTCCACTGGATAATTTTGGGGTTAAATTTGAGCTGTCCAAGACTGACCCCAGTGAAGTGGCTTCTAAGAATCCAGGTCATGTGAGTGAAGGTCTGGGTCAGATTTATTCAGCCAATCCAAATACAAATCCTGTACCTGGAATTCTGAAGGAAGAGACTAGACAAAATATATTGGCAAAGCGCCTCAGCTATAACTCAACTGAGCTTCATATGGAGAAGCCAGATCTTGATTATAATAGCTTTAAAAGCTGTCCTCGGACAAATGCTCGTGTTAGAAAACAGGAGCTTGATCCAACGGCTACAAGTAGAGATCATGAAGCATTACATGCAGAAGTGATGCCCGAGCATAATGCTGTCTCAGAACCAGAATTAAGCCCACGGACGTCAAATCAACTGGGGCTTTTTGAGAGTGATGATGATGTACCATGTTATTCGGATATAGAGGCAATGGTGAGTCCTAAACGCCCATCATCTAGTTGATAGGTGTTTATTTTGCTTTCAATTTCTTAATTTATCTTTCAGTTTCCTTGACTATTGTTCCACCTGCAGATACTTGATATGGATTTGGATCCAGATGACCAGGACTTGTATTCTCGTGAGGAAGGTAATACTCAGTCTAGCTGTTATTCATTTGATGACCAGCTGAGTACTTAAATTTTTTTATACAAGAACTTATATGCACTCCTCTTCTGCCAGTCAAATCCTCTAAAAACTGTTACACATTAATTTAATGTGTTAGTTTAATGATTGAATCCATTTATTTTTCTTGGGTTTGGAATTTTCTGTGTATTATAAGCTTGCTTCTTCAGATGTTTGTTTAATTGTATGTGACATGCATGCTTAACTGAGAGATGATATGATATCTACTCAACTATGTAGGAATTATTCTTGCTATACGTATAGTTTGCTTCACGATTTCCCTTTTCCCTACCCTTTTTTCCATATTGTTTCAGTATTATCTTATTCTGTCTATTTTGTTCCTTGGTGGCTCAGCTAAAATTTTATCCAAATAAGATATGCAAAACGATTTCATCATATGCCTTGTAAGCTTTAAGAAGTTCTCTATGTGCAGTCTCAAGATATCAGCATGAGGACACTAAGAGGAGAATCATAAGGCTGGAGCAGGGTGCTTATTCGTATTTGCAAAGAGCCATTGCATCTCATGGAGCATTTGCCATTTTGTACGGGCGTCATTCTAAGCATTATATTAAGAAGCCAGAGGTATTTCTTTGCTCTATGAATTCTAACTCAACTACTTGGGGTTGGCTAAGAGGGCTGTTCTTTTGCCTTTTTCTGTATCTGGGGTTGGTATTGGGTTTTCACCCCATATCTGCATTTGGAAGTGATTCATGAATTATGGAGCTAGAGTTCTGTGTATTACTTAACGACTCTCCTGAATTGTCAAGCAGGAGTTCTGTCTAGGTATTTTGCAGTGATGGGCATAGTTTTCCGGAAAAAATGGAAAAGAACCAGAGTAATAGATTATGATTGTTTTTATTAAGTTCCAAAGCTTTCACAACCCTTATTCAATCATAAGGTTTTGAACTTATCTTTTTCAATCAATAGAGGTTTCAATGTATTATATTATGGACCAGAGGAAGAAGATGAAAACTAATGGTTTCTAAGCCAGACATGGGTTGAATCTGTTAATGCATAGTTATCTTCTTTGCAGGTGTTATTGGGTAGAGCAACTGAAGATGCAATTGTTGACATTGACTTGGGAAGAGAAGGACGTGGTAATAAAATCTCTCGACAACAGGTAAGATTATTGTTGATCACCTCAACATTTTAACCATACCAGTGATACAATTACTTGCCCTTTTCATTCCATGAAATTTGGAAATGCAGATTAGTTGAAATTGAAAATGCACGGTCACCGACCTTTGCATCAAAATCTAATAGTGAGGATGAATTCCAAAATGTAAATTTTTTTATCGTGATTTGAACTGGGGTTGAACGTTAACTGTTGGATTTTGATTTGTTGGTTGGTGACCATGGATTTGCATAGTTCCTTTGATCATGTGATCAAAACCATTTATGTAAGCTCTGTCTTTTCTTTTGCTTACATCTTCTTGCTAACCCATATAAGGGGATATATTTTGCTTTCTCTTAAAGTGAGTGTAAATTGTTCTTTTCTGCATTTTTTAGGCAATGATAAAGATGGACAAAGGCGGATCTTTCTATCTGAAAAATCTTGGGAAGTGTTCAATCTCAGTAAATAGCAAGGAAGTAGCCCCTAGACAGAGTCTAAGCCTTAGTTCGAGCTGCTTGATTGAGGTATGTTCTTACAGTTCCTTTTACTAAAAATAATTCGTAGGTCTCTGCAGCTTTATTGCTGATGGCTCAAATTTCTTTACTGTTTTATGTGCAATATGTGTGTGGTTGTGTGTGGCTGCATGGCTGTGTGTGGAGCTGAAAGTCAAACCTCTAACAAGTCCATTTTCTTATGAGGTCCATAAGATCTTAATTGATGTATGAAAGCAATACGATATAGATCTGAGTTCAGAAACTTTGTATTGGTCTGGATCGATGATAAGAACCTTTGGCTTGATCTGCGACGGCGCATGGTTTGATTTTCCGACTGAAATCAGTTGAAAAATTCTCAATGTCGATTGAACCAAAATATGGTTTTTGTTACTTTGATCTATTTTGCAGCTTTAGTGGACGGGATAGTCAGGATCCATGAATTGGCCGTCATACATTGTTCAAGGGTCCTAGGCAGCCTTGGGCACAATATCCATATCAAGCAAGTGCTAAATATAAATATATCAGATAATTGGGGTTTCCCCCCACTATATGAATCTCCAGCAAAACACTAGAAGCATAATGTAGTTAAGCTGGCACATATTTAGTACTACTACTGACTGAATGCATGATGATATTTCCTCAAAAATGATAAATTTGCAGATTAGGGGAATGCCGTTCATATTTGAGACGAACCAAACTCGTGTGAAGCAGTATATGGATAGCGTGACCAAGGTCAGCTCAAAGAAAGAGTAGAGACATAAGAGCACCAATTGTGAATGATAATGGCGGTGCCGTGAACGGTATTGTATTCAGAAGGTGCTAATTTTTCCTGCAGCTTCTGGGTTCTCTAGTTAAGCCACTTTTCTGTTGTATGTAACTACTGTTGAAGGTGGTCTGAATCTAAGAAGGCATTTGTTTTCACATGTTGTTTAAGTTTACATGATCGAGCATTCGCTTAATATGAATGCACAGCATATACATGACTAAAGAGAAGAAATATATAGTGTTCACAAGGACTGGCAGGTGACAGGAGTGATTTTAAAGTTTCATAATGGAATGGAAAGACAAGATTTTTTATTTTTTTCCATTTCTTTTTCGGGGGTCAGAGGAAAGGCAAGATCTTATTCAACTATGAATCTGCATTTACATTCACTGGATGACAATTGTGTACTTTCAAGTCTCCAATTTGAATCTCAAATTACATGGTATAGATTTCATTAAAAAAAAAATTGGGGAAGAGATGGGCATGTTTTTCCAATTTACCGTAAACTATATAGAAAAGTCATTTTGTTGTCTTTGAAATTATACACCTGCCACTGCCATGCAATGCAAGTGTACTTGATGCCATATGTTCTACCCCTAATTTCTGACAGTTGTTTGATAAACAAATATGAAAGTGAAACCAACCAAGATTCACAAGATATCCAAAATTAAAGAAATTAAATCAAGCCAGCTAGGGAGAGCTAGGTTGCCATTTTGTTGGTTGGCCTGAGATTACCAAATGGGTAAGCATCTGAAAATAAATAAATAAATAAATAAATAAAAGCATCCTCACTGAAGAAGGATATAACGGGGAATTAGGAGTGGTTGCAAGTTGTGTGTTCCCAATATTAGGATTAGGATTGGCCCTCCCTCTCCCTCTCCCTCTCCTTCTCCCTCGGGTGACGCGAAAAAGATAGGGCAGCCCTTGCCTCTTGTCTTGAGAGAGGCTAAAAGGCAGGCAGGCAGGCAATGTCCTCCTCCTCGTAAGGGAAATCGTTGCTTATCATCCAACGCATCCTATTCTTTCCTTCCAAGTTCCAACTCCTATGATTGATATGAATCATATATGATCTTATTCCTACCTATATATCCTATGTTTATATTTTAATTACTTTTGAAAATAGTAAAGAGCCTTTTTGCTAACGTACATAAAGCAAAGCATGCATGTTCCCCCCACACATACACAGGACAATCTCTGAAACCCAACTTGTATATTTATTTATATATTTTCTGATTTCTCTGAACTGATCAAGTTCTCAACTCAAAGTATCAAAGCCCATATCATCTCTCTTTCTCTCTCTCTCTATCTCCCTCATTTCCCTCTCCCACGTCCATGCCCATATGAATATGATCCCTATTCCTTCCTCAATATTTTTCACTTTTTCCTTTTTTTTCCCTCACTCATTATATATATATATATATATATATAAGATATATATTTTACACTGAGGCGACTGAGATGGGTTATGGGTCAGGGCACATGCCAAGCAAATAGCGAGACAGAGTAGTTGTGGACAATATTGCCTTTTGCCTCCTGGCGATGGTGTGCTAATTCTGAGCAAATAATTTACTTTGCCTTGCCCTCATTAATTATATATTCACATGTGGAGGATCTCAGAGCAGACAGACAGACAGACCTAAATATTCATTTTGTTTAGGTTTCTAGTTGGGGCGGGATGTCCAGTTCCAGTTGGCTCTGTTTTTTGTTTTGTCTATTTCTCTGTTTTATCTTTCACAGAACAGAAATCTGCGTTTTGAAGAATAAGATTTAAGGGGGATTTAGAGAAAGAAGGAAAAAAAGAAAACCAATAATATAATAGTTGAGAGACAGATGAAAGAAAGCTCTGAAATATGCCAATGCCACTTGTGCATTGTGCAAGCAAGCTTATTACATATTTTTCTTCCTTCCTACCTTATAAGAGAAAAAATAGGAAGAAGATGGTGATTGATTACGATGAATATTAATATTCCATGCTTATCATTTTGATCTTCGCAATCGCGTGATTACCCTACATTCACTGTCAAAGGTCAACTTCATCCTCTATACTTTTAATAAAAAAATTAACTTGTATAATTATTAGGGTTTATAATAAGAAGAATATCCTCCTCACAGCACAGAGCACAGAGCACAGAGCTGCACAGGTCACAGCCTCACAGGAGCGCATCTGTGCAGCTTATTGCGCCTATAAAAATATCTAAAATTGGTGCTGGTGATTTAGATATTTTATATATAAATTATGCTTGATGGGGTGACCTTCCTCTTCTTCATGTTATATATTAATTCCAGCCTCAGCACTTCTATCTTTCCAAATTCCTGTCCAAATGAAAGCTATTCGAATCTAACATTAATAAACCATATAATTAACAGTATGATTCCGACAAAGTCCCTTTCTTAATTATGCCCTCCCCTCAAGATTATTTAACTCTCATATATATATATATATATAATAATCTGAGTCATAACAAAGTTGTTTCCTTTTCTTTTTCTTTTTTGTTGGAAGAGAACGTTCTTTCTTTAATGTAAAATATCATAATGTACAATTATATTATCCATATGCTTAGGTAAATGCTCTATATTAACTATAGTTAACCGAAAAGAAAACTGCTATTAGCTATATAATATAAGAGTCATGCTTCTAATTTTTTTAGTTAAAATTTAGTTCAGAACACACAAAAGTTATTTTCGAAGCTCTCTATAAAATTTGAACTCCAATCATACTCCCTAGTTTAGGGAGTCATAAATACTATAGTTATTTTTAATTCAATATGATTGGTCCATCTCTATAAAATATAATATATAAAAATAATAAGTATTAATTAAAAATTTAAACTATGCATAAAACAAAGCAACATTAAATTATAGGGAGCCACTAGGAGTTCTTTCTCTCTCCTCAGATTTAGGAGCTCCTAGAGGTTTTCCTATTTTAGAAGGTGGATAGAGAGCATGGATGAAATTGTATTTTTCCAACTCCTCTCTAAAATCTGTCTAAAAAAGTGGTTTAGAAAGCCTATTGTAAATGTTCTAAGAGCATCCACAATGGGTTCCCTAAACTACCTCCTTATATAAATTTTAGGGAGGAATCGTAAAAATACAACTTCAACCATGCTCCATATCCACCTCCTAAAATAAGGAGCCCTCTAGGAGCTCCTAAAATAAGGAGCCCTTTAGGAGCTCCTAAATATGAGGAGAGAGAAAGGACTCCTAATGGCTTCCTATAATTTAATGCTGCTTTATTTAATGAGTATTTCAAACTTTTATTTAATGCTAACTATTTTTTATTTTATTTTTTAATAGAGATGGACCAATCAAAAAAAAGTTATAGCATTTATGACTCTCCAAATTAAGGAGTATGGTTGGAGTTGAAATTTTTTAGAAAGCTCATAAAATAGCTTTCTTATATTTTTAACTAAATTTTAGCTAAGAAATAGAGAGTATCATTGTGAATGCTCTAAGCCTTTTGCTTCCTCCAAACTTAACTTTGACGATAAAATTTATTTATTTATTATCAATTGAAATCGATCCACCAGCACGACTCTTTTCCGATTGATACCCTTTTTCAATATTGCCTTGACCCTTGATGATGATGAGTTTGAGTTTGAGGCTTTGAGCACAAATTAGAAATAACTCTAATTGCCAACGGAGTCTAACCTAATGAAAAATGACATTGATTTGCAGACTAGAAATCTTAGGTTCGAACCTCCATAACATTATAATTGTGTGTATGTGAGAAATCTTCTTTTTCTGTAATTTAAACTATTACTTGTACTAAAATAAAATAAAAATAACCTTAATTAATTAGATTGCGTGCACATGAGACGTGACAAAGCATGCATTAACTTTTGTGGCACCACTTATTTGGCAAGTGCTGTAATTTTCACAAAACTATATTGGTCAACAATTAACTTTTCTTTTCAGGGATCCCCCGACATTAAAAATTACAAACAAATGAAATACAGCATCACTTTGGAATTCAGAATTCAGATGGATAAGGATTCTCTCCAGTCCATTTTGCTACCTTTTTCACATCAAAGGCTTAAAATAACAGGAAATTAACTGTTTTTTATTTTGAATAATGAAGGAAGGAATCGAACAAGTTCGTCATACTGATCATTAGTTATCATTCTGCTAAACAGTACATTCCAATAAAATTTATATTAAAGTTTCAACGACAGGCTTTCTGATTATCGAAGGTGTTTCTTATTTTGGCATATTAATTATACTCGAAACTCTAATCAAGCTAATGGGTCATAGAATAATTATTTGAATGAATAAAGCTTCAAATTCCACCCAAAATGTAAAGCGTTATCCTAAATAGAAGGATGCCGGGTGACTGATGACTCACAGGTATGGCCAATATTCTACTCATGATAATTCTATAATAATATATAGCATCTTCTCATCAAAACTTTAACAAGCTGAAATTATATACAAATGAAATGATGCCAAAAGAACAAGTACTGCTACTAAATTGCTAATTAACCTAGGGTTGGATCCAGCTACATACATGATAAGATGTTTTGCTAACATTGCATGACTGAGCTAGCTCTAGCTATAGAGCTAGGTAATCACTCGTGTTACATGACAAAAACTTTCATATCTCCGTTTTATTGTTCATCTTTTTATTTTTCGCCCCATATATTAGTGTTATAAAAAATTAATTAATTACCACCGTGACCCAAATCCCTCGAGACAGCCGAGAAGTGCTTGAATTAATTCCCGAAAAAATTAAAAAGAGAGGGTTCTAGACTAGCTTAGATCTCATTGCTCCTCAACATGTACATCATCAGCAATATTAACGTTCTAGTACAAGCTTGTATAGTATATGAATTCTACTTTGACCAGAAACATAATATATTATATATTATTGATGATGATGATCACGTTATATTATTATATAATAGGCAAAGGAATAATCAATTAACTAAAAAGGTACAAGCTTGTTTCCTCTATTATTGGTGCTTCAGAATAAAAAAGATTCCAAACAATGAGTGGAGTTTAGGGTTTGAGTTCTATGAGTGGAGCTGAGGCAAAACCAAAAGAAACCATGGATTAATTTTTCTGAAACAGCAAAAGATATTTTGTTTTTACCCGAAATATCTTCTATAAGGCCACGTACAAAGATAGATATTCCATGCCATGCCAGTGCCACCTCATTCAAGAAAAAAACGCTGTTGGTCACTTTCACGAGCATTTATGAATATGAAGTTATCCTCTGTTCCTCTTATGAATGAATGACCAACATATACCAAGAACAGGATAAATATACAGGATGGATGGTAGCGAGTTCCAGGTTCGAGAGGCCTTGTTCCGATAAACAAGTCCTAGATTTGTTCATCAGTTTCAGTTGCAATGCCAACGAACGACTACAGTGAGTTACTTGGAATAAACAATAATCAACCAATTTTTATTAGGAGAATGAAAAAGAGGCGCACTTTCCTGGCTTGCCAAATGGGGAACCAATTGCCAAAGCTGGAAATTAAAAAAACGGGAACCAAAGCTGATCCACCACCACATCTAAAAATAGTAAAGAAAGGAACCCCGAATTGATGGAGATACTTTCACTTCAGAGTTTAGTTCGGGTTAACTGTAAAATTTGCTGAATATTCACTGACCAAAACATTTAATAATAAACCACCTAAAATATTTAAAGCAACCACCTCCTCCTCCAACTTGAGCATCAGCCTGTGATATTAAAAATTGGGGAGGGGAGAGAGAGAGAGAGGACCATAGATAGTTCCCCAAGATTTCCCACATTTCCCTGTCAATATTTTATTACTCTTCAATACTGTTTACCCTCCCAGATTTATTCTCTTTATAATTACCCTTGTTTCCTTCCTTCTCCTCTCTCCTCTCTCTAAAGCACAACTCCACTGCCCTGCCCCCATCTCCCCTCTTACCCTTTTCTCTTAGACCCATTTAGTTTAGTTTTCCTTTCTCTCAGGCAAGCTCATCAGTCCTGTATTGCAATCTGAATTCAAACTGATGAAGATTCAGTGTGATGTATGTAACAAGGACGATGCCTCGGTGTTCTGCACCGCCGACGAGGCAGCTCTCTGCGACACCTGTGACCACCGAGTCCACCATGCCAATAAGCTCGCTTCCAAACACCAACGCTTCTCTCTTATTCACCCCTCATCAAAACAATTCCCTGTCTGCGATATCTGTCAGGTATGCTTGCTTGTATATATTTTACCCATAAACCCCCAAAAAAGATCAGACCTTTAATCTGTGAATCCACTGCTTAATCTGCGATGATTGGTGGGTTTGTCTTTGTTTTTCTGATTTGGGTTTCTTTTTCTTGATCTACAGGAGAGAAGAGCTTTCTTGTTTTGTCAGCAGGACAGAGCGATTCTATGCAGAGAGTGCGACCTTCCGGTTCACGCGGCCAACGAGCACACCCAGAAGCACAGCAGATTTCTTCTCACAGGGGTCAAGATCTCTGCTACATCTACGCTTTACACATCTTCATCCCCGCCCACTCCAACAATTAGCCTTAAATCTGCTGACGCTACTGTTACTGATCCAAAGCCTCAACCTTTAATAAAAAAGTCTGTTTCTACTTCCGCCCCTGCAATTTCAAACCCACCTTCCATGTCCAAGAACTCAACTTTAACCACCAACACAGCCAATAGCAATAAAGGTGGTGGAATATTCGTAGCTCATGACGGGGTTGGTTGTGGTTCAACGAGTAGCATATCAGAGTACTTGATAGAGACGCTTCCGGGTTGGCATGTTGAGGACTTTCTTGATTTTTCTTCCGGTCCCCTTGGTTTCTGTAAGGTTTGCATTGATTGAACTAATCTTGAAATTACCAAATTTGGGTTTTGTTAATGTTATAGTTAGTAAATTAATTGATTAGCCTGGATCTGAAAATTGTGTTTTTATCATGGCAGGCTGATAATGAGACGGTGTTGCCGTTTATGGATGCTGATCTTGAAAGCAATCTGAGTTCTTTCTCATCAGAACATATGGGAATTTGGGTTCCTCAAGCATCAAATCCTCTGCATCAATACTCACAGATGGGTGGTGAGCTCATTGGGTTAAATAAGGATGGTACAAACATGAAAGCCAACAACAGAACGTGGAGGGATGATAGCTTCACAGTTCCTCAGATCAGTACTCCATCTGTTGGCTCCAGGAGGTCCAGACCTTTTTGATAGCTTCACAGTTCCCTAGATCTTTTTGAAGCTAATCTAAACATGCGGATGGAATTTTTATTTGTCTTTTTTTGCGGTTTACTTAGTTGGATCCTTTTTTTCCCACTTGTTGTATGGGCAAGCATTTGAAGCCTTCAACAACCCAGTTGGGGTAGGGGGTTTGTACTTAAGCTGGATCAGACCCTTCTTCTCTTGCCCTTGTACTTGTTGCAGAATGCGTTTATCATTGTAAATATCAACTGCAGTGTGTCTTTTACTTTTCATTTTTTTCATTCAATTCTTGGAATATGTATGAAATTTGGAAAGTGGGGAAATTTTACGTGCAATTTCGCTTTGAAAATATGTGAAAATTGCAACATTAAATAGAGCCAGCTACCAGAGTAGATGGTAAATGATGGTGACAGTCGGATTGGTTGTGGGTAAGATTGAGTACAGAGAGGCGGAAAAGGGATGGTCCCTTGTTTTGTCTGAACTCTCCAAGGCGGCACAACTTCGCAGTCGTATCGTATCGTATCACGGGCAAGTGCACCATCACTTTCATTACAAAACTAGAAACTTCTTTTGGTTTCTTTCTTCTAGCAGACTTGGGTCTAGGTCGAGAAATTATAGTGGCACTCATTTCTCATTACAGAGGAGCAAAGTTTCAAATGATGTTGTTCCACGTGTCAAAATATTACTGCTCCTCACTACCATGTGGTATTCCGTCGTCTAGGTGCAGGTTTATGCAACAATATGGCCTCAAAAACGTCATTGCAAACGCACGTAATTTATTGTTGAAATACAAACATCAACAACCACCTTGGTGGATAATTTGACTGGTAGAGTCCAAAACAAAAATCTTGGTGGATCGATGGATGTGAAGTGTGAACGAATATCAGGAAGAGTCAACGCCCCAAATGAGAAACCCTACAGTGAATGTCGACTGGATGGTGTATTCTTATTTTTAGTTGGGTCAGAGCTAAGTTAGTGCGATCTGATCTTCAGCCTGGCCAAGTTCACAGCCGTGGGGGTCCTATTTGTTTTTTCCACATGCTAATCTCAAGCTGGATGGCCTTTTTCATATCATCTCATGTTGCCAATCCTTACAGGGCAATTTGATCTTCCCGTCAATGGCGTTGAAAAATCTTAGTTGTATAATGCCTCTCTTATTGAGTAGAATTCCAGGTTATTGTTTATTTCTCGATACAAAACCAACGCAGCATCTCCGGAAGAAAACTGAAACATTTATATTGGTGAGGCAGATGTAAAGCAGTAGAAACAACTTTGGGTCATATACAAGGCGGAACCAGCTAACGTTGGTTCCTAAAATGAATAGAAAAAAGTTGGACAAATTACGTAATTCTAGTGCAGAAACACAGACACAAGCCAAGCCAAATAAACAGGCAATCAATAGATTTAAAAGACTGCAGCCACCTTGCTAGCAAGAGCACGCTCCCGCCTTTCTACATAGTCAAACGGGAACCAACCTGCTTTTCCCTTACATTCACCTTCAGCCCAACCGTTGTTTGCCACCTGCTCCACCACAACATTTAACTTCAATGAGAGAAATCAAGCCAGACATGAATGGGGTATATTGAGAACATAACAAAACAGCATTCAAATGAAGCAAGAAGAATGGCAGAACCTTCCGGACAACGACATAATCCCCAAAAGACAAACTCAACTCCACATCAGTCACAGCTTGAAACGTGTACATAACCTGCAGTAGGTGAAAAAAAGAAACAATTAGTAGAAACTAAAGAGTTCAACAGACTAAAACTTAGCATCAACCACATTAACATAAAAATACCTCTCCTAAGAAATAGTCCCTGATGTCTGTCAATTCATCATAGGTTTCAGAAGAAAAGTTATTGCTGAGATCTTCATATGATGGTGGGGGAGGCATAGTGTTCTCTGTAGCGGGATTAGGTGATGCTTCAATTCGCTGGTGTTCTGACAACATCTGTGCAACAAATAGTGTCAAATTGTCAATAGAATAATATACAACCAATTGAATTGGGAAAAACATCGTCTTGCCCATGGCCTCACTAAAAGGACTATTCCAGGATAATTCATACCTCGCCTTCAAGTTGATCAAGTATCTGAAGAACGTTTTGATGATAGTTGCGCTCTGCTTCAACCTTGAATGGGGACAAAAAATGACATACTTAAAAAATTAATTTCCTTCCAATCTTGTAACTAGGACAGGCCAAGGCCTTAAATAGGAAGGGGATGGAAATGCTTTACCATTGCAAGAAGCCGCTGAAGAGTCCATCTCTGTTGTTGACCTTCAACAGCAGCCATTGCTGCACCAGCTTCTTTTCCCAATATTGCAACGTTAGACTTTAGTTCCTCAAGCTTGGCTTCAGCAGCTTCTAGTTTCATGATAATATCGGCACTACCAGCAGATTCTCGTACTTTGGCTTGGCGTCTGGAAACATCTACAGCCTATCTGGGTGCAAGTTAGTATACATGGACAAAGTTGTAGGAGTAATTAAAAACCAAAGCTTCAAACTGGACAGAAGTAGATAGAACAAGCAACGGTAAAAGAAAAAGAAGAAGTCCATTCAGTAAAAATATGATCAGCATGTAACATAAAAACTCAATGTAGTAAACATTGGAAGGAAACAGCAGATACTGCATATACCTGAGCTTCAGCTTCTTGCCGCATTCTAGCATATCGTTGAGCAAGATGTCGAGCATCCTCCAAGGGCGCTCCCACTACCATTGCTCTTAAAGGCTCTGCAACCTAGACAAACAAATTGAGAACCATGGAAAAAAGTTATTATGTAAACCTATAGAGAAAAATAGTGATACCAGTTTGTCATAAGATGCCTAAGAATAAGCACACAGCACAACAAAAGTCCAGTTCTTCAACCACAATATGGAAATGGAAACTATTTATTCTGTGAACTTATTGCCAAATAATCAAATGCACACAATATATGGCAACAGTTTAAATTTCCTCATGTACCAAACCGGCCCCCTTCAATATAATGCATTTGATTTTCACTTAATATTCATAGTATGAACTTCACTTAAACCTGTGTGCCAAGGGCTTTCAGTAGAATTCCACACTCTTTTTCAATTTGGGCACGAGCTCTTCCAAAACTCAGTGCAGCTCTCGATAATGTGTTGCCAGTGGTGCAAGTTTTTTCAGCACCATATTTCCTGCTATCTTCTGATAACTTGGTACCTGTTGAAAAAGTTTTATGCATACTAAGTGATAAAACTAACATGAATTTGTATCCAAATTCCCAAAAAAAATCTCAAATAACACACCTATTTCAACTTGCTTTGAACCAGTTACAATATAACCTTCCACGCCACGGACAATCTCCTTTTGATAATGCTGTTAAAGGAAAAAAAAAGATAGAGGCAACTAAGGTAATGTGATGTCATAATAACAATGAAGGAAGAGAAGAGTAGCAACCTTGGCAGCACGAGTTGATATGTAGAGTCTCTCAAGTTTTTGATGCTGTTGGAGTTCTGTTTCATCTGGCACAATATTATCCGAACCCCCATAAATGCCACCAGAAAATTGTTTGAAGACAACCTGACAGTATTAACAAAAATCAAAAGCAAATTACTTTCCAAAAATATTAAATTCAGAAATGAAATGAAGTAATAAACAACACTTGGCTCAGAATTCAGAAATTCAACAACATTGCAGCCACCGCCACCACAGCCCCAAACAGCTCATAGTTAGTAAAATGCTATTCGATTCAATTCAGACAATTATAGATTATTATTATTATTACCTTGAACTAAATTCATTGATAGCTCCACTAATCTCATATCCACGCAGATTATTGTTAATATTAATACCCATGCGGAGATTAAATTCCGGAAACAGAGAGTTTAAATTCGATCAAACCGGAACTGTTCTTCTTTTTCGTTTTCCGGAGAGAAATGGAAGAGAGAGAGAGTACCTGCTGCTGTTTAGCAACCTGATCTCTTAGCTTCCTGATTGCTTCCATCGACGGTTGCTTGATGCCTGCCGGACCAACGGACCTTAGTTTGAAGCAGCCGGGTGGATTTGGTTCAGAAGTTTGAATTTCTGCTTCAAGACTTGGATTTGGAGGCTTATTATTTACTTATTTGTTATTTATTTCCCTTAATTGACTTCGTCGCGGTGATATTAGTATTACTACTTTTCCTTAAACTTGAATTAAACGTTACCTCCAACTTCTGTTCACTTCATTTCTTTTCTATATTTTGTGTTACTTATGATAAATCCGTCTTTTTTAAAGTACCTTAGCTGTAATAACTTTTCCAATCTGAACTGAAACTTCATTTTTTTTCTTCTATATTTTTCATTATAACAAATATTTGGAAAATAAAATTATCTTTCTTCGTACAATAACGCTCCTTTTGGGCCCATTGGGCCCTACATCAGTAAGTAAGAAGTTCAACTTTGGCATTGGCCCATTCTAACTTTTGGTTGCCCCAAAAACCATAACGCAGTAATAATTGTGCTTTTATTTATTACTTATTATCATACTGTATCTATATGCATCAATTTAATTTAGGAGTTGATTTCCCCACTCATTATTGTTCGTTTATATTTCCTTATATGTTATTAGTAAAAGGGTTTTAAAATATAAAAGGGAGCTGATTTTTTCACTTTTTTTTTTGCAAACAATTTTTGTGTGTGGATAATATATAAAAACAAAAAAAGGGTTAAGACTTCCGCTGTTATGGGATGGGGTAGCCTTCCCTCTCTCTAAATTTTTAATAATAAAAATAAAATAAAATAAACTATAAATAGACAAAAGGAGAGTGAAAAAATCATTAAATGTGGTAGTATATTAACTTGACATAAAAGAATGCAATAAATTGAATGAAAATTTCCCTCAAATTAACTGAAGTCGTTACAGCATGCATGCAAATACAGCAGACATTGGACAACAACAAAAACAAGGTTGAACGAAAGTAAAAAAAACAAATTAGAAAAACAATAAGGAAAAAAAGACAAGGAAAGTTAGAGAGAGAGAGAGATAGAGCACTAATGCTAGTTGCTTGCAAGTCTCTCTTAATCGTGGAGGATTAATGTGACTGTTCGAAACAAATGGATAGAGGCGCCGTAGTAGACGTTAACAAGAGTAAATCAGGAACGACGTCGTTTGCAGTGAGCCTTGCACATATATTGGCAGTCATAGTAGCAAGGCCCTCCGCAGTGAAGAGGGCAATCTAATCTCATGCCTTTACACCGCCCTTTGCGCATGCACTGTGCAAACTCCCCCACCGCATAATCAGCCTCATCAAACCTCCTCTTCCCTCCGTACACATGATCATGATCACGATGATAATGATGATGGTTTCTTGATCCACTTCTTCCTCCTCTTCCTTTACCACCACCACAACCCCATTTCCACCAACCAGCCCCTCCTCCTCCTCCTCCCCACCCCCACCCGCCACCTCCACCACCTCCGCCACCACCACCACCTCCTCCTCCTCCTCTTCCTCTTCCACCTCCACCACCGCCACCACCTCCTCCCCATCCCCATGAGTAGCCTCCTCCACCTCCGCCGCCACCGCTTCCTCCTCTTCCTTGATGCTTGTTTTTGTTGTTAATAACAACTTGATTAGTATAAGAAGGAGCAGTCTCGTTTCTTACTTGTCCATTTCCCCCGGAAGGAATTTCAGCAACAGCTAATGAAGAAGAAGTAGCATTGCCTTGAGACGTAGTAGTATTATTATCAGCTTTCAAATCAACAATGGCCATCGAAATAAACAAGATGACCCATAAACTTCTCACTAGTATTACTGTATCCATGTGTTTAGAACGTACGGTCGCTACAACGACGATGCACGGTAATTCGTACTTGTATATGTTACTGCTCATGCGAATGTGTATCCATATATATATATATATATATATATATATATGTGTATATGAGTCGTGCTATTGACAACTAGAGGTTGCCCCCACTCTCTTAATTTGAACTTGAAGAGGAGAGGTAGCAACAGAAAGTGGACATGCCTTACGTCGCACTTCTGTCCCCACCACCTACCACTCTATATATTTTTCAATTTGGCAACCACGGACACAGCCACAGCCTGGACAATATTAGCTTAATATTGCTTGCAATAGTCTGCCCCATCTGCACATCATGCATGCTCCAAGGCGGCCACCTATATACGGCCGGCAGAAGGAGCGTGCCGTATAGGCTATAGAGATATTCTTTAGGGCCAAACCAGCTGTTTAGTTCTTGAGTCGATCGCTTTGGGTTTGAGTTGAGCTTAAATTGGTACTGATTTGTCATACAAGTCAAGCAATGTGCAATGATACCAGGCCACCAATACAATTTTATTCGGTATTAGTTAAAACTTAATTAAGTTGCCCTGACTTATCAAAATCTCTAATACCAAATAATACTGCTCTCCCCTGCCCATGCGCGGGAGTACTATACTTATTGTCTTTTGCTTGCCCTTTAAGCCTGGAATTTTGGACAACCTATGTAACACTAGCAAGCAAGCGTAAAGTTATGGTGGGGTCACATCACATTTGTGGTAAATATACTATGGCATTGGCAATATATTTGAGATGCATATATGTATATAGTATAGGAGGACAACTTATTGCCATCATCATGCTTCCATTCCAACTCCTCCATCTTAACTAATTTCAATCATAATTAAAGAGTACAAATGAAAGACTCAGATTTTGGTCCCACTAAGCTCCAAAAAAACAGACCAAAAATGCTTTAATAATAATAGTGCACAAACACTTTGGATAGAGTGCCGTCTGGAAGACAAAAGATGAACAAAGGTTCAAGAAACAATTTAGGCCTTGCTTGCTATAATTGAACCCTTTTTTCTATAATTAAACTGAGGAAGGAACCGACTGCTCGCTGGGCCACTACTGAGGAGGAGGGCTCGAGCACTGAGGCGAACACATAAAACCAACGAATTGATTGATGGTAAAATGTAATCATGTCTGAGGAGTTGGTGGAAAGGAGGCTTCGTGTCCAAGAGTCCTGTTCCTTCAACTAATTTGGCATCTATCTATCTCAACTGTCGTTCGTTATAGAAATCAATGTCATTAAATTAATTAATTCTAATAATAAATATAATCTCAACTCAAGTAGCTTCAGCTTGTCTTTCTCTTTTTGCACTTGTTACGCTTCTTAGTTTGAGAAACTCTGAAATAATGAGAAACACTACTAATTTACACAACTATTATCTTCCTGGGGTTTGAGTGTTGTTCTGAAAACAGGGTAGTAAGAGTCAAGTTCAAGCTGCTCCAAGATCTGTTTTGTCTTCCAAAGATAAGAAGAATGGCCTTCAACAAGTTGCGTCACATCAACCTGAAAATGCCAATTCGGAAAATAAACAACTTTAACACAACGCAAATATAAAAAGAGATTGGGAATTTACTAAGGGAACTTACATTCTCAATCCCAGGAACATCAACAGGTTGAATTCCACCTAAACCTTGAGAAAGTAAGCTGTACGAGGGAAACACCCTCAGTCCAGTCAAAATTATATTCATGCTTTTTAAGATCAGTAGCAAGCTGATTAATCTGATTTATAGTCATATACCACCCTCAAAAATACGTAATGCTAAAACTAAACAAAGGAAATATGGCCTGTACCTCGCACGAAAGGCAATTCCCAGTGTCCAGTCGCTTATAGAATAAGCATTCACAAATCTACCGGCCACCATCTGCGAGCCAGAGTAGGTTCTTGTAAGAACGGTAGCAAGAACTTGCATAGGATAACAATCATAATTGGGGAAAAAATAAAAACATGCAACAGGAAATAGGTCTAGTAGTGGTATTGTAAGAATGATACAAGTGCAGCAGCACAACTTGCATAGGAATTTAGTAAACCAGTAATTATTATATATATATATTTTGAATTCAACTACCTTTCTAGCATCCGTCCAGTTTTCTTCTTCAATTGAAATTGGTGCTCCAAGCAGAACAACCCTTTCTACAAGACCAGCTGCAAGAAATGAAGAAGCCAAATTCAATTTATTTTTAATTACACTGCCACTCAACTTATCCACAATAGGATGAACTCATTGTGATGATTACCATTATCCCCTTCTGTCTCAGCCAAGCATTGGAGACATTTGAAAACTACTCTGGCCCCCAGTGAGAACCCTATGAGCGTCACAGGCCTGGACCATACATAGAGGATTTAAGGGAATGATACAAATGAGTTTCAGGGCAAGATGGGAAAATGTCTTTTATAATGTGAGATTCTTCTACCTGTTTCCTTGCAGTCCCTTCAACAACACTTCAGCAAGCATCTTCCCAGCTTTGTCTGATCTGGCCAAGAAAATGGGGATGCTAAAAGTTCACATATTTCCCACTGCAAGTAATGAACACTCAAAATAGCAGTTTCATGTACATGCAATAAATGCCACCTCAACAGCAAGTTATGAGAAGAAAACTGTCACAAATCAAACACTACTACAAGGAAGACTTTTGCTAAGGAAAAGAATAAGGGGAGGAGAGCGCCAGGAAGAATTTGGCACTTTAAACGATTAACTTCATTCAGTATATCAGGATGCAATTTGTTGTATTGCATGTACTGATGAACTATGCATGACATAGTTGACTGTTGGCAGGTTAATGAAAATGAAATCTTGAATGGATTTGTTGCTCTCATCTGCAGAGTTTTTATGGGGTAACTATTTGAAATAACCATGCTAGCAAAGACTAATCGGGTAGCTGACTGAGCAGATAGCCTAAAAATCAAATCTACTGCAGACCAAACCAAAGAAAATGATGCCACGTGAGATGGTGGCATACATCCTTTATCTGAAACAAACATTAGAAATCAGCCACTATGCTTCTCATGTTTGGAAACTGCACCTCTTAATACAAGAATGACATGTGAAATGGAAACTTGAAACCATCATCCATCCACTAAAGTTCTGTCCAAACAAATGAAAGATTACCTGTCCACTGCAACTGCCCATTTGCTATCTATAAGATCAGATGCTGTAACTAATGTTGCCGGCATAGCAAATGCTGCTAGAAGGGTGTTTAATACAGTCATCATGGCACCTTCTTTCATCAACTCTAAGGCAATTCCTGTGACAGTTTGCAATAGTGTTGGTCATGAAATCATAGATATGCAAATAGTTAGTCACAATAGGTGGCAATACTTATAAGGTTCAGGAAGTACTCGAAGTAAGCCAGTCTTGGATTGCAGTGCTCAATGCAATCAAATTCTTAGACTCCCACCAGAGGGCATACCTATAGATTCACTACATTGATATCAATTACTTAGCCAGTCATCATAGTTCAGATCCTATCTAAGGCTTTTAAAAGAAAGAAACTTTCAAGTGAAGAATCACAAATCAATGGAAGGAAGATTGCAATAATCTTGGTCATAAATATGCCAATAGTCGATCACAAGAAGTGACAGTTCATAACGTTATGGAAGTACATGATGTAAGGCAGTCTTTAATTGCAGTGTTTTTGTATTGTGGATATATATTTGAAATCAATTTTTTATTGTACTACTGGAAATAAATTTGAATTTTTTTACCTTTCCAAGTTTTCATTTTGACCTTCCCAAGGCCTTATAAAATCTTCATCCTCAAAAACAAGTCCAGAAACCAATATTCCCACTGCTAGCCGCTGAAAAGGAGGTTTGCTGTAAATGGTAAGCATTTTCATTCATAAAGAGAAAGGTCCTGCTCAGCATAAATTCTCAATCTCTCACTACATCATCATGCTAATAGAAATCCCACTGCCCTTCTGCCCCCCCTAAACAAATGGAAAGTATGGATTAATAATTTGTCTAAATGAGCTCACTCCTTGATCATAATTTCCAATTGTTCTGAACTCAAATTCCTCAATGCTGCCAGTCCTTCTAGCCATTTTGTTCCCCGTAAGTCCAGCTCCAGCAGCTGAGATTCCCGAAGAACAAGTAGCTGAGTATCACTTCATACTCTTTTTTCTCTTTAAATTTGAAAGATAGAATCTATACAATGGTGGTTTTTTTTAATGTGCTTTGAAAACAACCACTTGCTTTAAAACTTGGATTTTAGCACAAAATTCAATACTTCCTCATGCCTTTTCCAGTATTCATGTTCATCTTTCTTAGTTATTAGCCAAGAAAAGGTTTTGCTTCCAATTATTTCATTAGGAAATGATGTCCCCAGTCTAACTAAACACAGAATATTAGAGGGAAAAAAACCACTTTTGCACCTCCAAATGATGCAGCAACAGCAAGAGAGCCAGTAACAGACCCTGTGGCAGTTGCTGCAGCAGCGAAGCCACTTGCTCCAATTGCAGGGATAATACCACCTAATGCAGGAGCTAGAGCACCCAATCCCTGCGCAATTGCAGGAGCAGCCAGGCCTGTGGTAAAATGAAAGTCAACAACAAATTAAACACTACTAGTTTTATCATAAAATTGCATCACAGGAGAGACATCTGCTCTTTTGAAGTTGACAGATCTGATACCTCCAGTGATAGCCATCAAGGTTCCTCCAGTTAAAGCAGCTGCACCAATCATACCTCCCCGCTTCATTTCCTCCCATGAGATTTCTGAAGTTTTTGTTTTGTCTTCATTAGTAACTTCTTTTATTGAAGCCATATAAGAACAAGCAACCATCACCTCCATAACTTCCTGCAGAATAGAAGTTCCTCATAGATGGCTCTACATGTTTTTTATTTTCTTTTTACTTATTTATCAGTTTGATTATTTATTTTGAAGCATAGAGGGTAGATAGATATTCATCAAAAGGCAGATATGTAAGGCACAACTCATATACAAAAGGAAGCTTGTAAAAAAAAATAATATCAATATACAGACCATTTTTAGCCACTCAACCCCAAGCCACGCTGCCAGCAGCCGCAATGCCACACGGTGTCGAGCATCATAACCCTTCCGTACTTCGGAACATTTATTGCCATCTTCAGTATTATCTGCCACACAGGCTGAAAGAAGTGCAAAAAGAACAGTTACTTTCCTCTCGTAACTGATCAGGTTTCCCTCTTCCACAGGTTCCTCAAGGGATTCAGATACATCTGGTACTTTTTCTTCAGTGGATGACTGAGAACTTGTCCTCTTTATAATCTCATAAGGCTTTGCAGAAACCTCAGACACCGGTTTCGTCTCAGGAACTTCATATCTTTCGCGGCATTTAGCTTCATATTCAGAATCCACAGGGTTTTCTGCTGAATGAACAGAAGACTCTTCCTCACTAAGAGCCATGGCATCAACGGTTTTTGTCAAAGCGCATTCCTTGTCCGTTTTTTCCGAAGAAGGCCCATCAGTAGTTCCCTCTGATAGTAAGGTCATCAACTGAAATAACACAAACAAAATTAATAAAACAGAGGAACACACAAAAGGGTGCAGCCAGAGAGAAAAATAAAATAAAAAAGGTGAGCCAAAAAGTAAATAAAATCAACCCAGAAAAATGATGTGTCTGAATTTCATAAGAGGAAGAAAACACACCGCTCCTACATGATGCCTAACTTGTGACGAAGATCCTGCAGTTTCCTTTATCCCCTTCCAGGATTGTTCATCCACTCCTAAAAACCTGAAATTCAACCAAGAAAATCATGAAGCCCAACGCCACTGGCCCTAATTCAATCAAACAAAACAGAGCTAGCTGCCGAGGAAAATGCACGATTGATTAAAACAAAAGGATGAGTCTGAGTAATTTAATTGAAAAAGTACCGGAAAACGGGATAAATCAAACCAGAATTCTCGTGGATCCAAAGGTCGGAATTGTCCGAAACCGAGACGGTCTTGCCGATGCTCGCACCTTCGCTGATGGTCTCTTTTTCAAGAGAAGGTAAAGGAGGAGTTGATGGCCGAGCTTGGTGTATCTGAGACTGGTGAAGCGCCAGCGCGAACAGAGCTCCCGCTGCGTATTTATGCGTCGGCGTGAGAATCGGTGCTTCCATATTTGCTGACGGTTTTACTTTCAAACTCGCAGAGCATCGGAAACGCACAAGATTCAAATTTGCAGACCAAAACGAGGGTTTCAATTTAACCGACCGATATATGCTCATTCAGTATAGTAATAATAGCAGCGAATTTAATTAATTGTGTTGAAATTACACAAAGAAAGATTATCCACACAGGCAACAAGACCCCCTTCTTTCTTTATAGACAGTGTGACGAAAGATTATCCTATAATCCCATTAACTAATTCTCCCGCCTATTCCTCTTAACAACTAATTAACTACTGACATATAACATTAATAACAAAATATTAACAATCTGCTGTCTGTGCTCTCTCTCTGATGGTCTCAGGGAAGGGGGGAAGACCGAGAGCCTAAATCCTCTGACCTTTTCAACACTCCAACGAGACACCGAATTTGCTGTAACGGTCGTTTTTTTCCGCGGGACACCGGGGAGATTGAGACTCCTGCTACCGACACGTGGCATTAATGAGTAATTTTGTCTGGGGCTTTTTTTTCATTGTGACTTTGGGTCGGTTCAAAATTAGCCCAAGGAAATGGGATTTGGAATTTGGGCCATTTGTGTTCGACCCAAGGCCGTTGAGGGTTTATACAGAACAGAAACATCGATAGGGTTTTATCACACCAGTTTCAGTCTCAGGGCACTTCACGTCTTCGGTGAAGAAACAAAATGGGCAGAAAGAAGAAATTCATCGACAAGAAAAAGTCGGCGACCTTCCAATTACTCGCCCGAGACTCGTCCGATCCCAACTACGATGACTCACCCGGCAGCGACCGAGTCTTTATCCGAGTTGACAACAGCAGCTACCCCGTTGATGCCTTATTCCCTGAAGATAATCCTCACGACGCCTCCGGTGCCGGCGGAGACGACGACGATCCCAATTCGATATTCGCTGATGCACCTGAGGATGACGGCGGTGGGCAGGACTATGGTCAAGTTTCCGGGTACTCGGCGGCGCCATCAGCACCTCAGCCATTGCCGGACCTCGTTAGGAGGGAGATTCTGGAGCTAGGGTTTCCTGACGACGGTTACAACTACTTGCTACATATGAGGGAGATTAGGAGTACTTCTACAGTTTATCACAATTCCAAAGCTAAGCTCGATCAGCTTCCTCATGATGTAAAGGTTGGTGACGTATCGATTGCTTATGTTCTGTTTAGCTTGTGAGAAAGTTAAGGAAAAGGAAAATGAAAGAGAATGAGAAAAAAAATAGAAATTTTATGTCTGTTTCGTTTTTCAGCTATACCAAGTCAAGTGGTGGATTATTATTAATTTTTAATACTTAGAAAGAGTGTGTTGTGGGTTTCAGGCATATGATGCTTCAAGAGTGCGCATTTCTGAAAATGAGGCTCCGAATGAGAAGGTGATTTACAGTGTGGCTTCTAAGACGGTTAATGTAAGGCTTCAGAAAGCGGCTGATCCAGAAGTATCTGCATTGCTTGATGATAGTGATCTTTCACGGTTTGGTTCTGATATTGAGGACTTGGAAGAAGATTTCGTTGTTCAGGCTAACCTTCCCGCAGAAAAGGAGGAGGAGGAGGAGGATATGTGTGTAGATAATGGGCAAAATATTGTTGAGCAATCTGAGAACAAAAATGTGAGAAATGAAACAAACGGAGTTGGAACAAATAACGTTGAGGGAGCAAAGGATAACTCTGTGGCTGATAAGCCACGAGTTCATCGCCTCTTGGACGAGCAATTTGATTTAGTGAGTTATTTTCTAGCTATATTTAGTTATGCTCTGTAAACTTTATAGTTTTAGTCTCATGATGTAATTTTGTTTCTTCAATTCTTCTTTTGTATCTCTGTTAAAAACAGCTTGTGAGTCAGGAATATGCCAGTGATGACGACAATGATGATGATTATGGCTATGTAGCTGAAGAAGATGAGACCCTTGCAGAGAAGCTCAAACATGCCACCCTGAATGGCCATGCGAGGGATGACTTAGAACTGGACGGCGGTTATAAGGCCCCTGCAGATTTGCTGCGTGATAATGAGACAGTAAAAACGAAAGAGCTAGTGGACTCTGCTAGTGAGGTTATTCGGCGCTGTGCCGAGTATGCTGAGAAATATGAGAATGAAGATAAAGATGCAGACCTGGTCATTGTGGAGGAATCTAGTGATGAATCAGAAGTGTGGGACTGTGAGACCATTGTTTCTACATATTCAAATCTTGATAACCACCCTGGGAAAATCGAAGCTCCAGGAGTAGCTAGAAGGAAGAAGCTTTCTGAAACCATTTCTGGAGCCTTGGGTTCTGCCAATCATGTGATAACCCTTCGAGGGAAAGAGAGGCTGCCTGTGGACTTCTTGCCTCATAAAAAACCTGCTACAGAGAAGGTGAAAGATATAGGTGCCTTGAAAACTGAGCAGCAGAAAAGGAAGCAACATGGTATGGAGTCAAAGGAGGAGAAGAAAGAGCGAAAGGTATACATGCGTTAGTCTGCTATTCTTTTTGCTTATCTTGAGGATGCCATTTGATCCAGCGTAGATTACCAATCCTTTATAACTAATGAAAGATTTACATGACACCTTATGATAGTTAAAATCCAGAAACTGCCATTTTAAGGCAAAACTGGAAGTAAATGACTTTGCATCCGCATAACTCAAAGCTACTGGTTTTGATATTTGATAAATTTGAGAAAATGTGCCTTGTTTTTTTTCTTTTCTTATGTTGTTTTGTTGGTAAGTTCTGTGGGTTCTTTGATGATGATTTGAAGTTTTGTGCGTGCAGGCTGCTGTCAAGGAGGAGAGGCGTGTAGCACGCCGTACCAAGAAAGAAATAAAGGAACTTTACAAGGGTGAAGCACAGCATGCTCAGAGAGTAGCTGCTATATCTGGCCCTTCTTCTATTCATCTTATGTGATTGTGTTGATCATGAAGTTGTATCTCTAGGTAATTGGAATTGCATCACTATTATTGCTTTAAATCAGGCTGTTTCTAGAAGTATGCTTTATATTAATTAGTTTGTTTAGTTATTTTCTTATAGGTAAGACAGAGTACTAGATTAATAGTCAAGACAGTGGCATCGCTTGAGCCTGCACTTTTTGCAGCACAAACTAGTACTAACACATGCCGTAATCTACGACCAACGATGTTAAGTGAGGCGATGTATGCTCCATCCTGACTGCCTCGAGTTTTAGCAGTGTAGAATATAAGTTGTGATTGAGAAAATTTTGTGCTCGGAAAGGTTGGGTTCTGATGTTTATGGTCGGTAATGGTAGATAGGAGGACATGCATCGAGTTCTTTACAGTCAAATGTTTAATGTAGCACAAGGTGAAGATTTGCTACAAAGCATGGATAATAATACTTTGTTTCTATAATTTACTACAAAGCATATGTGTAATGTATTTGTTTGTCAGGTTATTTTTGCTCCTTTCCCCCTACAATTTAGTTTTATTTTCTTGCTCTACAGATGATAGGTTGACTTGATTAACAGAAATATCAATAATTTCTTTCAATTCAAAAGGTGAATACCAATTTGTCATCAATTATGCGTTCATGATTTAGTACGACATAGCGGCGTAGGAACAAAAGAAATTTTTTTATTAATCATACTTTGCAACGAATAAACAATAAAGTGTGAAACGACTTTGTTTATTTGTGTTCTGGACAAAACTTAATGATAGAAGAAACTTTGTAAGTGCAGAGAATATAATTATCAGTGGGGAATAGGAGCCATGTCGCCCCTACCATAATAAGGTGTTGGATTCCAAATGCCGTAGTCTTGAAGAAATATTTTCGACGTCCGTGCCTCATAGTGGTGTTTGTCCGCTCCCTGCTGCTGCCCCTGCTCTTTCAGTTGTTGGAAAGCAACAAATGATGGTGATGGGGCCGACGGTGAAGGTGCCGCGGTTGCTCTTGTGGGCATAATCATCATAACGGACATGATCATCATGCATAACATGTGCTTTGCTGAGCTTCCTGTTCCTGCTACTGTTCCCATGTGATTTTAAGCTAGCTGCAAATCCAACCCCTAAAAACTCTATGCTGCAGTGCAGGTTATGGTTTTTGAATTTCTAACCCTCAAACTCAAAGATGCATTTGGCAACCGTCAGCAACAAATCCTAATATATCTGAAAGTATGGTGGTGTTTAAACAAAATTGGTTCTTTATTTGTCACACCCGATGGATGACTTACCATGTTTCTTGCATGCATGTAGTGCTTGAAACAGAACGGAAAGCCTAACAAGTTGGCCTCCTACATAGATTTCCTTTCTTTACTAAAGACCATATGTGTATGCAATGTATATTGCACAGGATTTTCTCTGGAATTTGTCTTCGAAGTCATCATTGCCCTTTTGCCCGCATATTTGAAATATGTGATGTACCTTTCATTCCGTCATCAATGGCAACAAGACTTTTAAGTGAATTTAAAGAAAAGTTGATTGGTATAAGGTCCAGTCTTCTCAGACCGAATTTTTTTTAAGAGATTTGTCCCCAAGATCACGGCTCGTGGAGTTGACCTCACTTGTTGGTTAAACCTACAGAAACGATGGATAAAGATGAACAAAGTAATGATCAGCATATTTATTGTTGTTTCAATATATAATAATCAATCCTTTTAGTCCGACAGGTAAAAAAGTTTCTGTATTTTCCATCAATATTATTAGTTAACAATCATAAACAGGGCAGCAACATGTAAAAAGAAAAAAGAAAAAGCATCGTTCAACAAAATGCCACCTCCAACAGAACAAAAAGTACCAAGAACAAATATCGATCATCATGCAATTAAAGAGCCTCCCAACCCTCTCCTTCTATACAGAGGAGAGGGCAGTGAAACCATACAACATCTGAGTGTTGGAAAAGAGAAGCAACGTTATACAGATGATATGGCAGAGAGACATCAGAAACACCGGTGGGAACAATGTATTATACAAGGGCATAATGCCCACAGAACACATTCATGATCTATATATTTCACACTGAACAACTACGATTATGAAGAAGGAATTATACAGAATACACAAAAATAAAGTCTATAGCTATGGGTCACTATGGGATTGCAATGTGAAGCACTTGCACTTGTCTTTCATGGCTTCAGCCTCACTTCCATATTCTCTGAATTTGTACTCTTCCTGCTTAAGGGCAGGAGGCACCTTTCCCTCGCTGTAGCATTGATTACACAAACTGAAATGAGATTTTATCTCCTTAAAACGGGACCCAATAATCGGATATCGGCAGACCGAGCAGATACGGTTGCCGTGACGGTTCCTGTCCCCAGTTTCAAGCTTCAACAACGTGGACATGATACCAAAACCCCAATCTGTGTCATCAAACATGACAAGAAACTCTGTGAAAGACATCATGGAAAGATCTTCTCCATGGAGTTCCAGCATTTCACTAACCCCATGGGAAGGAACATATATGGCTCTCAACAGTTTGATATATCTTGTGGCATCGACTTTTCTTATCTGAGCACCACCACCTTCGTTCACAGGACGCCACAAGAGTGCATCAAATGCAACTCGTTTGCGCTTTTCTGGCAGGCCACTGCAAATAGGAGCCAGAACAGCAAAAAACATGCCCAAGTCCACTCTGCCTGAGCCCGTATCATCAAAGACGGAGAGTATCCTCTCGTTTATGGCTTTAACAGCTCCTTGAAAAGTCTCTGGTTTTAGGAAATCAAGTAACCTGCGGAGAATTTCTTCCAAGTTAGGCTTGCGTATGGATCTCTGAGGAACACCAGTACCAGAATACGAAACAGGTACATCGCCATCATTCATTTCCTTCTTAAGCAACTCCACATCACAACGACTCAACCTGGTAATCCTCTGAAAGGCCCTAATCTCAAGTGCATTGGCCAAGTCTTGCCTCAATGTAGTCCTCTCGCCAACTGTCCTAAATTTTGTAGGTTCCACAACGACAAACGAACCCTCCCCATTGGCACCCCCATTCCCCTTCACCTTCTTCTTCTGCAGCTGCTTCAAATGTGCAATGGCATCATGTAATTCAACCCTGTTGGTCATTTTCAATGCTTCCTTCAAAGCCTTCTTAGCTTCCTCAGTTTCCCGAGCTCCTAACAAGGACACAGCCTTGTTAAGCTGAGCACGCCAATGGTTGGGCCACACAGCTAAAACCCTAGTATACATCTCAGAAGCTCTTGGAAATCTGCCAGCATCCATATAAAGCCCACCCAAATTGTACAAAGCATCTACATGACCAGGTTTCAAATCAATGGCTTTCTGAAAGATCACAATTGCCTTATCATCGTCACCCATGGCATGCAAAGCCGAAGCCAAATCACAATGCGCATCGGCATAGTCCGGTTTCATAAAAATGGCCTCCTCCAAGGCCTTGACAGCCGCTCTATATTCCCCAACCCCAAAAAGAGCACTACCCAAAAGTTTCAAAGCTCTAAAATGAGTTGGACAAAGAATTGCAGCTTCTCTATAATACTCACAAGCACTTAAAACCATACCTTCACCTTCAAGCGCAATCCCGAGATTCACATAAATCTGTGGAAGCAAATAAGCCCACTGGTTCCCACCGGCCTCCGCCGCCTCGAGCGCCAACAAAAACTCATCTTTAGCCTCTTTGTATCTGCCAAGAACATACAAGCAGTTCCCAGCTCTGAAATGTGGCCTCACATCCACTGGTTGCAATTCACAAGCCCTCTTGAAACTCACCAACGCCTCTTTGAACAGCTGGTGCTCATACAGAACCCTCCCAATCGCCATGTGACCATCGAAGGCCTGCTCACGTGACCTTGCTCCATCGGCTCGGCTCCTTAACACCCCCAATTCTTTAACGAACGCAGCATACTCGTGCCCAGACTCTTCCCAAAATACCCTTTTATCCGAAATCTCTGAAGAAGGTCCCAATTCTCTAGACCACCCGGCATCGGAAAAAGCGTCGATATTGTCGGCTTTCAATTTCCCATCTTTGGCTTGCTTCGCCTTCAACCTCTTCACCAAAATCTCTAAATCGTCGACAATCTTCCACGTGTCGTCGAACACGATCCCGTGGTTGGGTGACACCGCCCAGGCCGCCGTTCTCTGCTTCTTTTGCGACTCAACGAGGCGTTCGTCGACTATCGAGGACGACGAGGCCTCGGAGGCCATGGAAGCTTTGGTCTCGTCCAAGGTGAGCTCCAAACCGAGCGCGTCGAAGTCACGGTCCACGTCACCGGCACCGTCGTCGTAAGTCCGCAAGAGGCCCTCATAGGTGAGGCCCTTCTCGCCATCGATGAAGTCACCGTAGGTCCGGAAGACCTCGTCGAGAATGGCATTGATCTGCTCGTCACTGAACTTGACCCTAGGGTTTACCGCCACAACGAGCGCGGCCATTTCGTCTCTGTTGAGACCTCCGTCATGGTTTTCATCGAATTGGTGGAAAATCCTCTTGACCTTCTCTGATCTGCTCCCTCTCGTTGTCATTACACCCTTGTCCCAAATTTTAATTTCAGCTTTTAATTTTGTAGGGTTTGAAAAGATGAAGACGAAGAAGAAGATGAGTGATACAGGTGTAAATTAATGGAAAGGTAATTGGTATAAATGGAAAGTGAGTGAGGGACCAAAAAGAGAAGGTAGAAGGGAGGGGGCTTAGCTAAAAAAATTAATTAATCTGGGGTTGGAATCCTTAATGAGACTATAAATGATGTTATGTGAATAATGAGATGAGGGGGCTTCTTCTCGTTCTCATTTCATTTTCATTTTCATTTGGGTTGGGTGGTGGTACCAACTGTTTTCCTGTTGGTTTTCATTGGATCTGAGCCATCTGGCTGGATAACCCAAAAGTGAAACCAGGAAAAAGAGAAAATAGGAGAGAGAGAGAGAGACGAGGCGACCACTGTTTTCTCTCTTTTTCTCTCTTGTTTTTATTTATTTATTAACTGGTTCTCACTCCTTGCTTGCTTCTCATGAATGAATGATGAATGATAATGATGGGTGGTGGTGCCCTAGTGAGGCTATTTTTTCAATTTCTTTTTTGTTAAAAGTATATATATTTGTATTTTGTTGGCACTTGGGCTTAGGTAACGCCAGCTTCTTTTTTTTTTTTTTTTTTTTTTTGGACGAAAAACGCCAGCTTTACATAAATAAGAAAGATTGTTGTCCAGCTGGCTCGGCGATTGATCAGTGTGCCCTAGAGGTGGCCATTTGTAAACTTAGCCGATCGTGTTGGTGGTGTTCTATTTTTGAGTTTGCCTCGTGTCACTTTGTACATGTGTTGAATATTTTCAAGTTCTAGACTGCCATCTTTTTAGTTATACGATGGTACTAACTCAATCCATTGTTAATTAATCTGGAATATTATTAGTGACCATATATTTTGAATTAAAGCTATAATTTATTTTTTAATTAAAAAGTTTAAGATTTCTTATTCTAAGCCAACCCAATCAATTATGCATTATGTAAGATCTCACATCAACCAACGGAGAGGGAGTGATGTGCCTTATATGTGCACACCCGCATCCATCTAGCACGAGGCCTTTTAGGAGCTCACTGGCTTCGGAGTCGTAGGAACTCCGAAGTTAAGCGAGTTGGGGGCTAGAGCAATTTCAGGATGGGTGACCCATTGGGAAGTTGTTCGTGAGCTTCCAGAAACAAAACCGTGAGGGCCAGAGAGGGGGGGCCAAAACGGACAATATCGTGCTACGGCGGAGCCGATCTCGGAATGTGACACATTACTTAATAAAACACATTTGATCATAATACTAACAAAACTATAAATTGTTACATGATGCAACTTTGAGCGTTTGTTTGATAATTTTTTAGCCTTGCTTGATAAATTTTTTTTCATGATTTTAGAAAAATCAATTTTGTAGCATATAGATTAACTCCTTATATTATCTATTGATGTAATTGTAGTTCTCATAATATCTTAATTCCCCCTATATTATTAGGATGCTATGTAGTTTTCCTTTTCTCTAAAATACCCCTTATTATAAATAACAAAGGCAAAACTACAAAATTTGAACCTATGATACAATGATTTATACAATTTCTTTTTAAAAAATAAAGAAAACAAATTATTTAAATACAAACGATAATCTAAACTATAAGAGAGAGGGATGATTTTTACACACATTATTAAAGTGTCATGGTAGTTTAAACTTGAAACCACTAGTCTGTAAATTAAGACCATTTTCCAATGGTTTAAACCCCATTAATGAATCTTTATTTGTATAGTACTAATTAAACAACTTTTTCATACCAAGTTTGAATTATTTATGTTTAACACTAATGACTAACTTAATTTGTCTATTATATGTGATACTCCTTGTGCCATATTCATGTCAAGAAATGATCAAACTTGAATTCTCATAATGTCGTATAAGAAAATACAATATTTGAGTTACGATCGGTAAGAATATTGTTATATTCGCATTAATTATATAGTGGGCCCTTATTTAAGGCCCAGAGGTCATCTAAAAATTCACTTATCGGTTAGGGTGGGCATCGAGACCAGAAAACCAGAACACCGAACTGGATTGGAGAAAAAAAATTAGTTGACCAAAAAAGTCAACATCCTGGACCGAAATCAAACCGAATCGATTCCAACCAGTTCCAATTCCGATTTTACACAACACCAAACAAAACCGGTTGTATTTTTTTTTTTATTACAAATTTTAAAAATCCAATGCTATATTTTAAATTTTATAATTAATAATTTTCCAAGTTCTACTTCAAAAAAATTATCATTGTATGAATTAGATCATTTGTTAATTAAAATAACTTTTTTATTATCATTTTTATTTTTTAAAAAAATTAAAAAATTAGTAATTCAGTTCAAAATCGGAACTGGCAGGGGCGGAACCACACTAAGAGCTACAGTGGGCTGTAGCCAGTTTGGTTTTTTAAAGAAAAAATATATAAAACCTATATATTTATTAAAATGTAAGGAGGTGCAGCTACATCTCCTCTCACTAGAAAAATCATTGTAAGTGCTTTAAATTACCTTTGCTCAGCTGGTGGTAGTGCACTCTAGGTGTACAGATTACCAAATTACCTTATTTTCATTTTCAAAGTAAATGTCTTTGTCATTTTACTTTCATTTATTTTTATATTACGTTATTTATTTAAGTTTACAATGTAAATAAGGAAGTACTCTCCATTTGGATTCAAATCAAAATACTAGAAAATTAAATTCCCACCAAATCAAAATATGAAAATTCGGTTTTAGTGCAAAATAAGATTTAGGCTAAAAATGATGGCTCATTAAATCAATATATACTTCATACTAAAATCTCATAAAATCAAGTTTTCTTATTTGACGTGTGAGGAATAAAAGCCGCAAAAAATTATCTTGAGAAAATGATTATTCCGCAAAATCATTTTTCATACTTAGTCAATATTTTTTACATAAAATAATTTTTCATGTATGATATAAATGCATAAAGGGACCTAAGGTCAATCTAGGTAAAAAGCCTTGGATGTTCAATCCACTATGGTGTTAAACCCTATTTGTTTTATGTTAAAACTTATTGAAAATTAGTCTATGGAGCTATGAACTAGAGTAGTTTATATGATTTAATGTTTACTTTTTTTTTTCTAAAAAGACTATAGAAATTGTAAGTACCAAAAAAAATATATAAATAAATCATTAGATTTTAAGCTAATAACTTTAGCTAGCCCACCCATTGAAAAATTCTTAGTTTCGCCCTTGGAAACCGGTAAGAACTGAACCGGCCAATTTTAAAGAAAATTTGCTTAAACCAAACCGAACCAATAGTACCAGTTTCAATTTCGATTTGAGGTGAGAACCAGACCGTGCCCACCTCTACTTATTGATTTAGTCAATTCAAACATTTTTAATTTAATTTTCTTTATTTAATTTCATGGCTCCGTCATTGTTGTGAGGAGTGTTACTGGGTAATCTTTATTCAATTTCATGGTTCTAATAAATTATTTAATTTATATCACATAAAGCATAGCCAAAATAACAACAAGAAGAAGAAGCAAACCAAATCAAGAGGAACTTGTATATTTGGAAAATAAAAATAAAAAGATACGATCCTTTAAATGAGTAAGATATAAAAGGCATAAATTTTCTAGTTTATAAGCTAGTATATACCTACTTTTGGACAAATTGGGAGCATGGTAGTGCATTTTCCCTCTTGATACTCATCTGACACAGGTGCCATGGCAGTTATTGCACGCGACGATATTTTGAAGAGTTAAGGATAAGGATTTTATATTTGGTCGAATAGATTTGGGGATTTTGGTTGGCCTCAATTGCAGGCATGAAATCGTCATTTCCTATCCTTCAATATATATTCGAATATATATTTAAAGAGTCGTGCAATTATACTCTTTTAAATATCCGATGGCGAAGATAGGAGGAAGGTTTTTAGTTTTTATTTTTATTTTTTGGGTGAAAGGAATATTCAGATGCTGAAAATTAAAAATAATATAAAAATACTATTTTGCCCCTGTATTTAACACAAAATATAACAAAAGTGATGGCATGACCATTTGTCATAACGAAAGTGAAGTTGAAAGACCACAATAACGATTTTGGAAATTAAGGGACCAAAATGCGAATCGGGTCAAAGTTTAGGAACCATAGAGCATTCACAATCGTGCTCCTTATTTTTTAGTTAAAATTTAGCTAAAAACACTAGAAAGCTATTTTAGGAGCTCCTTATAAAATTTCAACTCCGACCATTAGGGCTCGTCAATGGGCCGGGCCAGGCCGGGCTTTAAAGAGGAGTGAGAAAATATCGGGCCGGACCGGGTTAAATTTTTTAGAAAATTCAAAGCCCAAGCCCGACCCATAGGCCGAGTTTGAGAAAGCCCATCGGGCCGGGCCGGGCAGAAACAGGCCTACTTCATTCGAAAAAAATCATAAACTTAATCATAAGGGCATTTTAGTCTAAATTTGAGATTAAACTCACTTAATTCCAATATTTTCACATCAAACCAAATTCATAAAATACCCAATAAAGTCACACAACTTAATAAGATTTTCTACAAAAATAATAAAACCAAGTATTATTTTTGAGGTTATCATAATTAGACCATAATACGTTTTAAGAAATAATTTAAAAAAATAATAAGTTTCAAAAAGATATTTTTTTTTAAAGGATGGTATAAATAAATATGTAAATTTTTGGTGATGTGTTCAAGAAAAACATGATTATATTTGGTGGTACGATTATGTTTCGTGATATGATTATATTTGGTGATATGATATGTTATTCATCTTATTTATATATATAATTGTTGTATTAATAATTGACACAAATTAATGTGCTAATCATCCAATTATAAACTAGGAATAAGTAAAGAAAAGTAAATGAAATGAAACAAATTATATATGTGATTTAAGTGATATAATCATAATCCTAAACTCTTATTTATACATAATTATATATGTATGCGGGTTTAACAGGCCGGGCTTTTGTGGCGGGTCAAGCCGGGCTTTCTTAAGCATAATCGGGCAGGGCCGGGCTTTTTTCCAATTGGCCGGGCGGGCTCACATCAGCCCACAAGCCCAGGGCCAAATGATGAGGCCTACCAACCATGCTCTTTAATTTAAGGAATCATAAATGATTTATTTCTTTTTTTGGTTTGGCCTAAATGCTCCCTCTTCATATAAAAAATAATAATAATAATTAGCATTAAATAAATATTTAAAATAGCATTAAAATAAAGCAGCATTTAATTATAGGGAGCCACTAGGAGTTCTTTCTCTCTCCTCAGATTTAAGAGCTTCTAGAGATCTCCTTATTTTACGAGTTGGATAAGGAGCATAGTTAGATGTGGGTTTTCTCCGCGCCTACTAAAGATGAGGATTATTTATTTATTTTATTTTATTTTATTTTTACTTGGCTAACGGTAACATATACAGTCAACAAAAAGTCTGTGACAGCTACGCTCTAATCTGTCGGGGGCGTTAATTGCAGCAAGTTGAAGGTCAAAATAGTAAGCTGGACTTCGTTTTTAAGACATATTTGTTAGATTTTGGCGGTTGTATACCAGAGGTAGGAAGTAATCCGATTAAGAGCGAGAGAGAGGGAGGCAACGGTTTTGCGCCGTTGCTTTTCCTTCTCTCTTGCCTTCATTTCCACAAGGCCAGAACCATCTGGTTTTACGGTTCGGCCAAAATTCCTCCGATATTCGAATTTGAGTGTCCGCTCAATTATCCCCGACGTTTTGGCCGTTCCGTCTTCCGTTTCGTTGATATAGAATTTGTTTTTGTTGTCTAATTTACCTTGAATTACCGCGTTGTTGTTGCTGCTGCTGTACTTAGTTGGCATTGTGTCTTTGACTTGGAGTGCGAGCTGCACACGGTGAAACAATTTGCAGAGTTCTAAAGTTTTGTGGAATTTTCTCGGATTTATTACCCTTTCGAAATTGAAGTTTGAAACTTTTTATTGCTCTTATTGTTTCGTACAGGACATTGTTAGAAATGGAAGCCTTTTGGAGCTGAAAAGACGGCAATATATGATACGATTAGAATAATAATTTGAAAATTCATTTTCTAAATTCATTCAACCTGCATTTGGGAGATTTCAGACAGAAATTAGAATGGCGGTCCACCTTGGGAACGATGTAGAAATTCATCAGTGAAAGCTCCCGTTTTCAAATGCGTTAACGTTTGTAGTAGGCACTCTCTCACATGAAATTGGAGGACTTTGAAGTTTCTGTGGTTTTTTTTTCCGTTCGCAAAGATACCTGGGTTTTGTTGGCAGCAAAAGGGAAATTTGAGAGGCGATGGCTCTGGAGCAGCAGCCTATGAAGGAAGAGAAAATTCTTGTTTCGGTTAGGTTGAGACCATTGAATCAAAAGGAAAAGACCAAGAACGATGTTTCAGATTGGTGCGTCAAAAATAACACCGTCATGTACAACAATAGCCACCCTGATCGCCCCATGTCTCCCTCTGCTTATTCTTTTGGTAAAGAATTGAAATTTCATGTTCTTCTGGTTAAGAATTGAAATTTTCTTTTGGTACCATGTGCATTTTTTGAAGTGATTTTTCTTAATATTTGAAGACCCTGAACGCTGTTTTCATGTCCTTTTCTGGTCAATGTATTGGGGATAGACAGAGTATTTGGATGGGAATGTCCCACTAGGAAGGTGTATGACGAGGGAGCTAAAGAGGTAGCTCTTTCAGCCATCAACGGCATCAACTGTGAGCAATCTTCTAATCCTTGTTTTCTGATATTTAGATTGTAATAAGAATCTTATTTTACTGAAACATATACATATTATGTCCAGCCACCATTTTTGCCTATGGACAAACAAGCAGTGGAAAAACATACACTATGAAAGGGATTACAGATTATGCAATTACAGATATATATGATTACATTGAGCAAGTAAGTGATATATCTAGAATCTTCAATTGCAATTTATATCAAGTTGACTGTTTTTTCTGACCCTGGCATAATTTGAATCTTTATTGTGTTTCAGCATAGTGATAAGGAGTTTGTGTTGAAGTTCTCTGCCATGGAGATCTATAATGAAGCTGTCAAAGACCTCCTCAGCTCTGACAGTGGTCCACTTAGGCTCCTAGACGATCCAGAGGTGAATAATGTATTCCTTTCATAATCAGCGTGCACGCGCTCGAGTGTGCGTTCACACAGACACATGTTCATATAAAACATAATTCAAATGACTGATCAAAAGTTTCTCTAATGCTACACCAACAGAAAGGGACTGTTATCGAGAAACTTTCGGAGGAGATTTTGAGAGACCAGAACCACCTGCAGGAACTTCTTTCCATCTGCGAAGGTAAAGGCATTTGCGTTAGTTTTGTCTCACAGGATTATATGGAACTCATGTTAGTTCTATTTTCATTAGATGGAAAGTATATTCTTAAATGTGGTACTCAATTCTTGCAGCTCAAAGGAAGATAGGAGAGACCTCTCTGAATGAAACTAGCTCCAGATCTCATCAGATTTTGCGACTGGTATGCTTTTCACTAAAACAGTTACTTTCTTATTTGACATGAGAACTTGTTTGTAATTTCTTCTTTTATTGAATAACGGATCCAACAGACAATTGAAAGTTCTGCTCGAGAATATCTGGGCATTGAAAGTTCAAGCACACTAGCAGCTACTGTGGTATGGAAGTACTTACTTGCCTTAGCGAAGAAAATTTCCTTCACAAGGATATAATAGAATGGTATTATTAGGAATAAGAAATGAGACTCTTCGTGCAGAATTTTGTTGATCTTGCGGGCAGCGAGCGTGTTTCTCAGGCATTATCAGCTGGTGCAAGATTGAAAGAAGGTTGCCACATAAATCGAAGTTTACTGACCCTAGGAGGTGTAATTCGCAAATTAAGGTTCAATAGTTTTTCCATATACTCCAGAGAAGGGCTTATTTGTATAAATGTACACTCAGCTTCATGTCTATATATCTAGCAACTTGTTTTCTTTGGGGTGCTTTGTATAGCGTATTGAAACTTCTCTTTTGTTATCTAACCTTATTTAACTACTTTCTGTTTCCTTAATCAATTTGATATCATCAATGGATACAGCAAGGGAAGAAATGGACACGTACCTTACAGAGACTCTAAACTAACACGCATACTGCAAAATTCTTTGGGAGGCAATGCCAGGACAGCCATCATTTGCACTATGAGCCCTGCACGAAGTCATGTTGAGCAATCAAAAAACACCCTGTTCTTTGCAAGTTGCGCAAAAGAGGTGAGTACTAATGCAAAGGTCAATGTAGTAACATCAGATAAGGCCTTAGTAAAGCAATTGCAGAAAGAACTAGCAAAAATGGAAGGTGCATTGACGAGCTTAACATCAAAGTCAATGCAAGAGAAAGAACTTCTGCTTGAACAGGTGACGAGACTTCTATGACTCATATATACACAATTTTGCTAATTTGTACAGAAAAAGACAGAGAATATTTTCTGATAGAGATTTATATCCTGAGGGATGAATTTACGGTTGTATTATACTTTACTGGATTTTGGTCGGAGATCTTGTTTCCCAGGATTTTCTGAAATCATCTATTTCATTCAGATTTGTTTTCACATGCCGTCTTTTTAAATGTGAAATTATGCAGATGAATAAAGAGATAAAAGAATTGACTCGTCAACGTGATCTTGCCCAATCTCGGGTTCAGAATTTGTTACAGTCAGTTGGAGAGGGCCGAGCTCCAAGAATAGGTGAAAATTCAGGATCGGAGGAGTCATTAGACATGGGTGTAAAGGCATACAAATCATCTGATATTACTGATAGACCTACTTTACCTAATTCCAGCAAGCACAACCGACAGCTTTCTGAGAGTTCTGATGAATTCTTTCTGCTGGACAGTAGTACTCCACAGTTTGTTGGGCTTGATCCATGGCAGGGTTGGAAGGATATTGCACAAAAATCTCTTGCAGAGTCTGAACATTTTGCACAAACTTCTCATACAGAACCTGAAGATATTACAGAAAGATGTCATGCAGAACCTGAAAATATTGCGCAAAGATGTCAAGCAGAATCTGAAGATATTGCACAAAGATGTCATGCAGAATCTGAAGATATTGCACAAAGATGCCATGCAGAATCTGAAGATATTGCACAAAGATGTCGTGCAGAAGCATCTAGTACAGAATCTGAAGCTAGCTGCAAGGAAATTAGATGCATATCAAGCATGGACCAGAACACTTTTGATTCGTTTTTACCTGGTTCTGAAGTTCTCATGCATGAAGATGTGCCTTCATCCTCACGGACAGTACCCATGCAGGAAGATGCAGCTTCATCCTCACGGACAGTACCCATGCAGGAAGATGCAGCTTCATCCTCACAGACAGGAGATAAGGAGTTGAATCATGTTAATGCAGAGTATGAAGCGATGCGGCTAAAAATTCAGGAACTGCAAAGGACAATTAACAACCTTGTCACTCTTGCCCCCATAGAACAATCTCCTTCTTCCTCTGAATCTAGCTCTATAAGCTTGGGTATGTCCAGAAGTCGAAGTTGCAGGGCAGTTGTCATGAGTCCATCTTCTTTTGCATCTAATGAGGCAGAACGAAACGAGAACGCAACACTTGCTGAAGGCTTTCCACGGTGGCACTCCAGATCAAGGCAAGGTGCCCACAGTAGAAATTTATCCAGGGAAGATTTTCCAACTTCTGGTCTGAGTGGTCCCTCGGTCACAGATGGCAGTGGCACCAGGGATCATCCTGACGCAGAGGCTATTATAGAGCAGGACTTTCCTAACAAAAAGCCAAAAGTCCATCGGGAGGATACTTCTCGATCCAAGTATGGTGGCCACAGTGGAAAGTTACCCAGAAAAGATTCTGATCAAGATTCTCTGTTGAGTGTTCACATGGAGACAGAGGAAAGCAGGGAGGCAACTGGCGCAGAGGGCATTGTTGAAGACTTGCCTAGAAGTTCAAGAGGCTTGAGGTGGAAGCTATTTCATAAATCAAAGCGAACTTCCGAAGTAGGTAGCTCAACCAGAGCGAGTTCTCAGTTAGCTTCTGTTTTGAGTGCTCCAGTGGCCTGGAAAGTTATCCCCAACGTTTCAGAGTCTGATATAGAGGATAACGTTAGTGTTCTCAATTTTGATGAGGAACAAAATGAAGACAAGTACGAGGTAATAATCTCCCTCTTTCTCTCTCATTCTATCTCCCAAAGACACGAACTTTTGTCATGGGTAGTTATTGGTGACAGGTACAAAGAGGAGCAGCACGGAGGAGGCATGGTCGTATGGATATAGGGCATTGTGCTTTGAGAACCCATTCCAATTGGCGCCTTGATTTTGAGACACAGAGGGGACTAATAATTGAACTCTGGGATGCTTGCTTTGTGCCATTGGTTCACAGAGCCCATTTCTTCCTCCTTTACAAAGGCGATCCCTCTGACTTTCTCTACTTGGAGGTAGAGCTCAGAAGGTTGATCATTATCAAGGACACTTTCTCCGAGGGAAGCAATCTTAAAGTTCGTCAAGCTCTCACACCAGCTGCAAGGTAGTGTTTCAGATTGCAACACACAAACACACAAGGGACATGCAAGGCAACACAACACGCACCACATTTGTAATTTTCATATTTTCAGCGGGAAATATGAATCTTAAAAAATGGATTTTCGTACTCATTTAAAAAAAAAAAATCGTACTTTTTGAATTCCCCACTTGAATAGGATACTAAATGCCGCCTAACTTATTTTGGTTTTCTTGATTTTCAATGGGAAACAAACAGTATGAAGGTTCTTAAGCGGGAGAGAGAAATGCTGAGTAAGAAAGTGCACAAGAGGTTCACATCAAAGAAGGAAAAAGAAAGGCTCTACCAGAAGTGGGGCATTAGGCTGAACACAAAGCAGAGGAGCCTGCAGTTAGCGAACTTGCTATGGACGAGCACAATGGACATAGGCCATATAAGGGAGAGTGCAGCCCTTGTTGCAAAGTTGGTGGGGCTTGTTGAGCCACTTGAGGCTCCCAAGGAGATTCTTGGACTCAGCTTCTTATCCCGACCCATAAACAAGAAATCCTCCATCTGGAGAGACTCCATGTCTACTCTATAGAATTTGCGAGTGTTCCAGTTAGACAAGGTGACCGTAGAAACCATTTTTTGTACATATAATTGTGCCTCACTTCAGCTCAGCGCAGCTCGAATGTTGATACTCCATTGTAAACTAAACGGCAGTCTGCAATTTTACTATGATTCCTTGATACCTTTACATTGTATGTAAATTAGAGGAAAATTTAAAAATCTAGTGATCATTTGCTATATAATTCTCATAAAATTTTTGTTTAAAAAATATTCATCTGCTATGAGTGCAAGCATAATACAAGTAAAGGCAGGACAAAAAAAAAGACGGCATTTACACGAGTATCTTCATATTTTACATAATTTGTTTATGATTGGAGGACAGCTCCTTCACTGATTTTCCATCCTGAGCTCGAACAAGACATCTCATATCTGGTGGTGTACGTTCTGTTGTTTGAGGCATTGTGCTCTGGATGGAGGACATCAGTTAACTGGGCCAACTCTTCCAGAGTTGCTTCCACCACAGCACGCTGCCCATCTAGCGATACAGTCACGCTGTCAATGCTCAAGTTCAACAGGGTGTAGTCATAGGACCAATTAAGCTGTGCAATCTCAGTCGCGCGATCTGTCCATATCTTCAACATCTCACCGTCCAAAACCTGGCAGTTTTTGCAATGTCAGGACAAGCATTATGGCTGGTGACCAGCTCGATGATATGGTTTTTCATCCACAAAACTACCGAATTTCTTACCTCAGACAGGCTTTCCACAGAATGATTAGGCCCGAAAGCCTGAGATTTTATGTTCTGCCATTTGCGAACTAGACCTTCTGCAATTCTTGCATCCATTTTGGGTAATTCCTCTGCAGATTTCTCAACACCTGGTAGCCCTGCATGGTTACATGCATTAATTTTCCATCTCCATCTTGCATTAGCTGTAAAACTGTATGCTTATGCTGTGAAATGGATTGACCCAAAGGAAATCAGAAATATGCCAGTACCGCTAGCTATCAGGAGATTCATAAAAGCTCTTTAACAAAAGCTGGCGAAATATTACAAGGGACTTTTTCGATTGAGTGAAATAACATGTTTCATCAAAATCAAACATGCGGAAGTAGAAAAAGCCAAGAGACCAAAAATATCAATGTTTCAGACCTTAGTAGGTGGAAAGAAGGCTTTGTTAGTTGTTTAAAATCATACCTGCACTTGCGACATCAGATGCAGTCACTGAACTAAGTTCTTTGTGCAGATTGGATGAACCTTTCCTACCAGGTAAATACCTTAAACCACCAGCTAACGTCATTAGTCCAATTACCACACCAGCACACATAATCTTCACACTCGCATCTTTGATTTTGTCAGTAATCAATTCTTCTTCACGTATTCCAACAGAATCATCTCTTCCAGAAACCTCAGCTACATGGACAGAATCATCTCCATCAGATTCTTCCAGAGACTCTCCAGTTTCTACAGGGAGAAGAGAATAATTCATCTCATGATCTTCTTGACGTTGCACATTCTCATCCCTGTAACCCAGAGGAAACACCTTCTGCAATGCCTGAAGTGCACTGGCCCTGAAATTATCAAGAACTGCAGTAGCCTCAGCTCCAATCCTCACTATGGCTGCAGCAGCAGCTAAGGGTGAACCATTAGTGCCATCCAGCCTTTCTAAGTATCTCAAGACTGTAGGATCATCATAGTAGTCTCCCAGTCTGAACTCTATGTCTTTGGTGTCTCTAAACCTGGGGAATACCACCTCCATCAACCACGTCTCCAATAGCTTGCAAAGTCCAGGAAGATCATTGTCATTGTCATTGTCATCGTCATCCTTTGAGTTCTCCAAGACAAAGTCTACAACAGATGGATTTCTATATGGTGAATCATTACTGTCTAGGCCCAACCACGAACGACTGTCATCAAGGTCCCCTAGAAGAAGTGAACAGAGTCCCCTCTCCAAAGCAAAGTCTATCTCACTGCTTTCTTTGGTTATATAGTTGTCAAGAGAATGTCCTACAGCTGTTACCTTAGACTGCTGAAGTTTCTGGAATAGGTTTTCAGCATCTTGAATGTGATGAGGTTTTTTACCAACAAAGGCTTGAGCAACAAGCGCAAGAGCCACCCCATAAACTTCAAAGCTTTCTGCCGGGATATTACTGGGGGTAGCTACAAATAAATCAACCTTTTAAGAGAGAAAAAACACAGAAAAAAAGTTAGAAAAAGAAAAGAGATTAGATGATTGAGCATAAAGGAATTGACAGTAATAAGGGATCTACCTGCTCAGCTGCAGTCATATGCAAGAAGGCCTCGTTCATGAAATTTTCACGAGTGAATCCCCCAGCAATTGCAACTGCTCCTCCTCCTCCAACAGACCACAATATGTTGCGCACACCGTGGAGGCCCTCTTCCCTTCTTGATCGGTACTCATCACCAAGGGCTAAGGCTAGAAGTTCCAAAATGCAGCGTGGGGTGATCTCTTCCAGTGTCTCGTCAATTTGTGCTTGCAGATCAGGTGCAAGGCTACTGGCACCTTCCTCCTACATGTAGAAGATCAGTCTTAATGAAGCATGAAAGGATGTAATGCAACTGAAACAATTATCATCTTATGCATCTTAACCTCCTCGTGCATAAAAAGCCACTTCGTAATAGGTACCCAAAATTAAGAACTTAGAGAACTTGCTCATGAAGAAATTACCTGCAAGAGCTTCAAAGCCCTCTCCAGCACTTCACAACCTCGAATAAAATCAGGTGGGGATAATTCCATTGCATCCCTGGACATGTCAACGTAAGCAAGTGCCATCACCAAAACGACATCTTGCTTGAATGACTTGGGCAGCCTCTCTCTTAGCAAACTCTCCCCAATTTGAAGAACAAGCTCGGTCTTTCCAGCTTCTTGCAATACGCATAGAGCTCCGGGAACCTACAAATAGCTCAACATGAGTGAATACCACATTTTTCTGTTTGTTTACTTAGAAAAAGCAGTAATGCGGATGAAACAAATTTTAAAAATTAAACTTTAAAACCACATTCTCTTAGGGCCCGTTTGATAACCATTTCAATTTTAGTTTTTAGTTTTCATTTTTTGTGCTAGAGTATAGAGGAAAAAGAGGGAGAATGGAAGTGAGAATGAGAGTGAAGATGGGATTGAGAGGGAAGATGAGAGGAGAGGCTGGGAGGGAGGCGCAAAAAAAAGTGAAAACTAAAACTAAAAACTGATATCTATTTGAAATTGTTTTCAAATTCAAGATTTTGTTTTCAATTTTGTTAGCCCTACCTCTCTCTCAATCTCATCCTCACTTCAATTCTCACTCTCATTTTCCTCTCATACTCTAGCACAAAAAATGAAAACTAAAAACTAAAATTGAAATGGTTATCAAACAGGCCCTTAATTTCTCAACAATTTCTTTCACTTTTTCACTAAATTCTCACAGCAACCAAAGAGAACAAAGCAGAAGTGAATTATGGACTGAAAGTAAGAGTGCTAACAACACAATTAAACCTTGTCCCAAGGAACTTGGGTGAGGATGGTTCCGTCTTCGTCTTCAGCAAGACCCTGATTGTACTCTCTCCTGGACCTAGGGTCGGCTAGGGTTTCGCAAGCGGCCAGAAGGATCTGCCTCCGGCTGAACAATGCTTCTTGAGTGAAGCCGTACTGCGGTGGCTTGGAAGCCCTAGCCTCGTAAGCTCTCCTTATACCGTCCCCGAGGAAATGTTGCTGGGCGCCCAGAACCTGGTAGAAGTCGATGGGGATGGACACGTGGCGCTCGGGGGAAGCGATATGGGGAGGCAGATGAGGAGGAGCGAGAGTGGCGGTGGCTGACGTTAGGGAATGGTGGTTTTGGTGGTCTGAGGAGGAGTCGCCTAGGAATTGAAAGTCGGCGAGGAGGCGCTCCGCCCATTTGCTGGCGAAGCAGGTGGGATTGAGCTTTTGAGGTCTTCTTTGGTGTCGAAAAGGGACAAGACTTGGAGTGGAGAAGCCAATGCCAAAGTGTTTCAAGGTCTCCATTGCAGAGAGCGTTCACTGCGCTTAAACCCTCTTCAGCTTCTTTTCTGGGTTTGAAATCCCAACTTTTTATTTCCGTTTTCCTTTTTATCGTTTTTTGTTCACTGTTTGCAGTTTTAAACGTCAGATGATATTGTAACCATCCGGTGTACGATAACGCGGTAAACCCTATTCTCAGCAAGGTCAGGATGCGTTATATGTTTACATCTGCCAAACGATATCCCAAATCCGTTGTAGTCTAGTTGGTCAGGATATTCGGCTCTCACCCGAAAGACCCGGGTTCAAGTCCCGGCAACGGAATTTTTATTTTTATTTTTATTTTTGCCACTTACTACTTCTGCCGAAGGGCCAGTCCGCTCTTTCCAGGCAACAAATGAAACACTACAGCCCAAAATGAACATGCCCACCTCCAATCCAGATAATCAAACGATTACGTCTTTACACGGGCAAGTTATTTTATAGTTAGGGCCTTATATATAAGATTTTATCTTTTAAATATTGAATCAGGATAAAAAAAAACTAACTTTTAACGTTATCAATAAAACTTAGTTAAAGTGTGTTATTTGTTTTTTTGTTTTTACTTATATGAGGAGATGAAGAAAAAAAGAAGCATCCAAAAATGATTCACTTTACAAATTTGCAGCTTTTCTGAAAGTCATGATTCAAAGGGCCAATAATTGGGTATTGAGATTATATTTTATAGTTAGGCAAGGCCAAGGAGATTTTTATAAATAAATAAAAAAATTCAATCCTCTTAACCAATGAATAAGGAAGAAGATCCATATTATTTATTAAAGGGGAATTGGATCAAGCTGAATCACTTTATGAAGAATAATAAATAATAAAGAAAAGCTGATAACAGAATAATTATCCTTGCTTACCCGACATTGTTTTATAATAGTGAAGCGATGAGGCCATTCCATTGGCATATAGTCCAAGACAAGGAAATAAATAAGCTAAAGTGAGAAAAATCAATTTCCCAGGAAACCAGTCAACATGTCTTTTGGGGGTTGAGGGTGACATTATCAAACTCTCCCCACATTGACAAAAACTCGGACAAGTTCGTGATTCCGGACCCCATCACAAGTTAAGAAGCCGCAGCAGAGACCTGACAGAAAATTAAAAACTCTCTTTCTTTTCGTTCGTTATATCATAAACAAATAAAAAGACTTTCGTCCCAGAAAAAAAAAAAAAACAAATAAAAAGAGTTTTTTGGGGGAAAGAGGGAAAGAACCAAAAGGCAAAAGCAACACCTGAAGTTGGGCGCAGAGGAGCAGTATGATATGGCGTCGTTTCTCTCAAAACCTCTTTCCCTTCCACTTCTTCTTCATACGCTCCCCAAAACTCCCACCACCACCACAAAAACCCCACCACAGACAAAAACGCCACTCAACCCACGCTGCTTCTAAATTAATCAATAAATAAAATATATTGCAATTCCCTACAGCCATTTTCACTTCTCCCCAGTTTTCGTTCTTCCTCTTCTCTGTCTCTCTAATGGCAACGGCTACTTTCTTCTTCTTCTGCTTCATCATAACAACAATGGCTATTTGCTTCTCATCCACCACCACCTTAACGTCCGCGCTACAATCCGAGGAGATCCAGGCGTTAACGTCCTTTAAGCTTAACCTCCACGACCCGCTTGGCGTTCTCGACGGCTGGGATGCGTCCACGCCATCGGCCCCCTGCGACTGGCGTGGCGTCGTCTGTTACAACAACCGCGTTTACGAGCTCCGCTTGCCTCGTCTCCACCTCGGCGGCCGCCTCACTCACCACCTCTCCACCCTCCGCGACCTCCGCAAGCTCAGCCTCCACACCAACAACTTCAACGGCTCCATACCTGCCTCTCTCTCCCAATGCGCTCTCCTTCGCGCTCTTTACTTGCACGACAACTCGCTCTCCGGGACTCTCCCCGCGGCGATTCTCAACCTCACGAACCTCCAAATCCTCAATGTCGCTCACAACTTCCTCTCCGGCAAAATCTCCGCCGACATTCCGGCGTCCGTCCGGTACATTGACCTTTCGTCGAACACATTCTCCGGCGACATTCCGTCCAACTTCTCCGCCGACTCGAACCTCCAGCTCATCAATCTCTCATTCAATCAGTTTTCCGGCGGAGTTCCGGCCACCATCGGAGCCCTTCAGAACCTTCAATACCTGTGGCTGGACTCGAACCAGTTGTACGGAACGCTGCCCTCGGCGATTTCCAACTGCTCCTCGCTCGTACATTTAAGCGCGGACGACAACGAGCTTAGAGGTTTGGTTCCGACGACGATCGGAGCAATGCCGAAGCTTCAGGTGGTGTCGCTGTCAGGGAACGAGTTGTCAGGGTCGGTCCCCGCGTCTTTGCTGTGCAATATTGCCAACTACGACTCCTCGCTCAGAATCGTGGAGCTTGGCTTCAATGCGCTCACGAGCATTGCTAAGCCGCCAAATATCGCAAGGTGCTCGAGCGTTTTGGGGGTCCTGGACCTCAAATCTAATCGCATACGGGGCCCATTTCCATCTTGGTTGACAAACTTGACAACAATTATAAGAGTATTAGATCTTTCTGGAAACTTGTTTTCCGGTGCATTGCCTGCTGAAATTGGCAATCTTTTGCGGTTGGAAGAAGTGAGGTTGGCCAATAACTCGCTGAGTGGTGAGCTTCCTGGTGGGATTGTAAAATGCAGTTTGCTACAGGTTCTTGATTTTGAAGGAAACAGATTTTGGGGTCAAGTTCCTTCCTTTTTGGGAGGAATTAGAAGCTTGAAGGTGTTATCTTTGGGCTGGAATTTTTTCGCCGGTGCCATTCCGTCGAGTTTGGGGGCACTTTCGGAGCTCGAATCATTGAATTTGAGCAACAATAATCTGACTGGCAAAGTTCCAGATGAGCTCGTGATGCAGCTAACCAACTTGACTATTTTGAACCTGAGTAATAACAAGTTTTCTGGTGAGATTAACGTTGGGGAGTTGAGGAGCTTGCAGGTTTTAAATTTGAGCAACTGTGGGTTTTCAGGAGGCATTCCTGCGACTATTGGAGGTTTGATGAAGCTTGAAACACTGGATTTGAGTAAGCAAAAGCTTTATGGGGAGATGCCGATTGAGATTTTTGGGTTGCCGAGTTTAAAAGTGGTTGCTCTGCAAGAAAATCACTTGTCTGGGGATGTTCCTCAAGGTTTTAGTAGCTTGATTAGTTTGCTCTATCTAAACCTCTCCTCCAATGCCTTTGCTGGTGATATTCCTGCAACTTATGGATTTCTCAAGTCATTAAGTGTTCTATCTTTGTCTGAAAATCGTATTTCCGGTGCGATCCCACAAGAGCTTGGTGATAGTTTGAGTCTTCAAGTACTTGAACTTCGTTCGAATCAATTAAGGGGCAAAATTCCAGGTGATATCTCTCGCCTATCTAATTTGAAAGAGCTGGATTTGGGTGATAATAAATTGACAGGTGAAATCCCAGAGGAGATTTCCAAATGCTCTTCTCTATCTTCTCTGTTGTTAGATGGGAACCAACTTTCAGGTCACATACCAAACTCGTTACCTAAGTTATTGAACCTTACAGTGTTAGACCTTTCCTCTAACAAGTTGAGTGGGGCCATCCCGGAAAATCTCTCGCTCATCATCCCTCGCTTGAAGTACTTGAATGTGTCTAACAATAACCTTGCTGGTGAGATTCCGAAGCCACTGGGCTCTCAGTTCAATGATCCTTCTGTGTTTGCAATGAACAGGAATTTATGTGGGAAGCCATTGGATAGAGAATGTGCAGATGTGAGGAGGAGAAAAAGGAACAGGTTGATTTTATTAATTGGGGTGGCTGTGGGTGGAGCTTGCCTTCTGGCATTGTGCTGTTGTGGCTATGTCTACAGCCTCTTGCGATGGCGTAAAAAGCTTAGAGAAATGGTGGGTGGGGGGCAGAAGAAGCGCAACAGCCCTCGAACAAGCTCAGGAGGAGACCAAAGGAGTCGGGGAAGTGGCGAAAATGGAGGGGGGCCGAAACTTGTGATGTTCAATAGCAAGATCACATATGCAGAGGCATTAGAAGCAACAAGACAATTCGATGAGGAAAATGTGTTAAGCAGGGGAAGATATGGGCTGGTATTCAAAGCCACATTCCAAGATGGAATGGTGCTTTCGATTAGGCGCCTTCCTGATGGTTTCCTTGATGTAGGCGGTTTCCGCAAAGAAGCTGAAGCTCTTGGCAAGGTGAAGCATCGGAACCTAACAGTTCTGCGTGGCTATTATGCAGGCCCTCCTGGTGTGAGGCTCCTGGTATACGATTACATGCCTAACGGAAACCTAGGCACTCTTCTTCAAGAGGCCTCTCACCAAGATGGGCATGTACTAAATTGGCCAATGCGTCACCTCATTGCACTTGGCATTGCTCGGGGGTTAGCTTTCCTGCACTCTGTCTCAATCGTACATGGTGATGTGAAGCCGCAAAACGTTCTTTTCGACGCTGATTTCGAAGCCCATTTGTCTGAATTTGGTCTAGACCGGCTAACCATAGCCACACCAGCAGAAGCCTCCTCATCTTCTACACCAATTGGGTCCTTAGGCTACGTGTCCCCTGAAGCTGCATTGACCGGTGAAGCGACGAAAGAAGCCGATGTCTACAGTTATGGGATTGTGTTGTTGGAGATATTAACTGGGAGGAAGCCGGTGATGTTTACTGAAGAAGATGAAGATATTGTGAAATGGGTGAAGAGGCAATTGCAGAGAGGTCAAGTTTCAGAGCTGCTGGAGCCAGGGCTGCTTGAGCTAGACCCTGAATCATCGGACTGGGAAGAGTTCTTGCTGGGAGTGAAGGTGGGGCTTCTCTGCACGGCTCCTGATCCGCATGATAGACCATCCATTGCTGACGTCGTCTTCATGCTCGAAGGTTGCAGAGTCGGCCCTGACATCCCGTCCTCAGCCGATCCAACCTCACTGCCTTCACCAGTCTAATTCTTATTTATTTATTAGAATATTAATGTTCGGGAAAAGAATGACGCATTAATATTTAAAAGGTTTGATTTATTCCAATTTCTTTAATACTTTTGCTCAACTACATAACTTTCACCTGATGGCGGCAAGGGAGAAGGGAGGGACCCTCCGCTCCGCTCCATAGTCAAACTAAGATATTCCATTTATTTATTTCTTTTTTCCCGCTAAAACACTAATGGTTAATCGGGATAAGCCACGTGTCAAGTTCTAAAGAGAGAGGAAGTAGCCGTTAAGATATGACGTCGGGCTCTTTTATCGGGAAAGGCAACGGGGCGTCAGATTCTTTGGGCCGTGCACGTCGGATTGATTAAGGGAAAGTGTTGACTAGGACGTGGCCCCTGACCAGTCCAAAGCATTTGATGTGAAACAAGACTATTTTTCTTCCTTTTTATTTCTTTTAAAATAAAAATCTTTGTGGTGCGTATGTTTTGGGGAAGCAAATAATTTGATGGTACACGGGAACTTGAAGGGTTCTGGGTTGTGGGTCCTACACCCACACCCACACTGCATCAGGAGAACTGGTCAGTAGTAACTCAGAAGTTCAGAAATGATAATAGGAAGTTGCAGAGTACGTGATGAGAAAGCAGCAAGTGGAAAGTGGAGAAGTTTTTTAGGGTAAAAATCCTTGTGACTTTTAAGTGCCCAATAACTGAGACCGATGCCGCATTCAGTCGGGGTCATGAAAACGAACAGACCATTCATTCAATTGCGATGGTAGCAGTTCCACTCACTGTTCAATTGGAAGACATGTCGTTTTCACTATTTTTGTTTTTATTTTTGAGATACGATTTCCCCACTCGTTTTTTCTCCACTTACACTCTCATTTGCTTTTTAATACATTTTAATTAATTTTGTTCATTCTGTTTCTTATTCTACCCTTATCTTACATCAATTTCTTTTTACTTCGCTTTTATATTAGTTCTTTTTCTTTGTACTTAATTTTCCAACTTCACTCCATTTTCAGTTTTTTTTTTCCTTTAATCGAGTAAGAAATTAAGTTTTTTTCCCCTTTAATATTGAAAATGGAGTGTAAGTTAAAAAATTAAGTATAAAGAAAAAGACATAATACAAAAGTGTAGTAAAAAAGAAATTAATTTAGGGTAAAGATAGAATATGAAAAAGAAAGAACAAAATTGATTAAAAAGTATTAAAAAGCAAAAGGAAGTGTAAGTAGAGAAAATGGGAGTGGGGAAATCAGCTCCCTTATTTTTTTCATTTCAAACATCTCAATAAGTACTCACAAAAAGACAGCTGTCCACTTAAATATTTGTCTACCATAATGAAAGCTTAGTGTCCACTTAAATGTTTGTACAACTATAACATACTACTGACAGAATGTGTAAAGAATAGTGGTAAAAGTAAATCTGCCGTTGTTGATGTACAGACTTACACTATCTGTAGGTATTTATGAATACACGAATATCACAAATGCACTTGAAAGAATTGAAAGATTTAATCTGTGAAATTTCCATGACTCCTATTGACTACCGGGGACTCTTTACTCTGTACAAAGAAAAGGAGAGAACGACTAAATAATCTTTTCAGGCAGATGTCAAACCTTCAGGTAACGATTCAACGTCAGGGTCAGGAGAAAGAAATCTTCGGCAAGCATACAAAACAGCTGAATGGAAACGATCCGGTTGGTCTATGAATACGAAGTGCCCAGCCTGCAGTTATTTATCAGAAACATGTTATTAATTGAAGCCAGTTTATCGTGTAATGGAATTAATAAGAAGCAAGAGAGTAGAAAAGAGGGGGAGAAGGAGCAAGAGAAAGTGAGAGAGTCACCTCAGGAACCCTAATTATCTCACACGGAACCTTCATATGCTTGCCAGCTTCTTGAGCCCCTTGGTAGTTCATCCAGTCTAGATAGCCATAAATGAAAGTAGTTGGCACTTTCCACTCTGGTGCACTGTACATAAAAGAGGAGGAATACATGTTTACCCTTCACTAAAAGCAATTTTATTACAACAATCTTCCCACTCTTCTATGATATTCGGAAAAGATTAGTATCATCGAATCGAACCTGTGAATAAGGGGACTCCTAGCAAACGCTCCAAAAGAAAATATATACTTTAAGCACAGCTCCCCACTAGCTTTGGCTGCTAAAGTATGGTATACATAATCTTCAATTGGAAAAAAGCAACCATCAGAATCTTGGAAGTAGGATATGTATGTTCTATACACAAACAACTGTATGTAAAATAACCTGTTAACAGTCCGGATTCCTCTTCAGTAAGCGTGGTCCCTGTTGAATAAGAACCGAATCTAGTACTGGTGTAACTCCGAACAAGATTTGGACCCAAGGGCCCTAACCCTCTGCATGGTAAACATATACAAACTTCAGAACTAAAGACGGAACAATATGAACCACTTCTTTCCCTGTTTCATCTCTAACTCATCACTAATCTTTGGACGAAATGGAGACATGAGATATAAGGTCTTAAGACCTTCTGAAGGAAGGTAGGCATACATTAACATAGATGCAAATGTACACACTGATTGTATGTCTGCACACATGCAATGCTTGCAACACGTGTTGTAAATGTTCAAAGTGTGCAAATACCAGATGAACAAGAGACAGAATCCATAACTAGAGACAGGTGCATGAAATGGATAACTTAAATGAATGAAATGGATACACTTACCATGCATAATACCATTGTGCAAATTGTATTGAAATTTGGGAGAGGGAAGACAAAAATATGTATTTACCTGACTAACTTCTGAGGAGTAAAATTAGACTCCCACAAATGGTTGAAAATTGCTCCTTTCCATGTTGCTTTGAACTGGGTAACCCACTGAAATTTTGTGTCTGACTCGGATGAAAACCCAGCAGGCCCCACCAAAATCAAATGCTGAACGTGCTCGGGATGCTATTACATAAATATAAATCAAGATCACAAATACAGAAACTGCCACAATCATTTCTAGATTCAAAGATCAATATGGAATAACAAATACCTTCAAAGCATACTTAGATGCAATGTACCCACCAAATGAATGCCCAAGTAATATAAAGTTGCTGAGGTTCTTGGCTTTTCGCCATTCTTCAAAAGAATCAATGAACCATGCTTCAGTTTCTGCATTGCCAATTGCAAGTTCAGAAACAAATGGAACATATTTCATTGGCATTCTTGCAAAATTATATCAAAAAACTTTTGGCAATTGGCATAGTAAGTAACATTATAACTTGTGGCACAAATATTAATATCTAATGACAGTGTAAAACTACCTTCAGTGCTTTTGCATGTAAAATCAGGCCTGCTTGAACCGCCCCAACTGTAAAGAAGATTAAACCAAGGATTTGAGAACCAAATGTCTCACAAAATAGACCCCAGAAACCACTACCCAACATGGTACAAAAGGTTAATAATGTTTAACAGTAAACTTAAAGGGAAGCTGTGTGTATTCATGCAGTTTTTGATGTCGGAAGGAAAAGAAACCAAAGCAGGCAAAAGAGTAGCTAATTTTGATGTAACTCTAAAATAAAAGCCTGCAAACAGAACATCAGGGAGGGAGGTCTTTTACATACTAACATCAACAGAGCTAGAACAATTTGTATCCCAATAAAGTCCATAGTAGATACCGACAACTTCGAATTGTAAAAGTTATGTTCCCTCATCATGGTGGCATAGATGTTTTAAGTTTTAAAAGTACAACCGAAAACAAAAAAGGTCGGCTGCAAATTACGGAATGAACTTAAAGCATGACAACGTTAATAACAGCTCTGAAAGAACAACGTTAATAACAGCTCTGAAAGAAGGGTTACAACAAAACAAGGGAACATATAATAAATTCCAAGCATCAAGATAAAAATAGCTCACCCAAGTTGATCAATGGCAATGACCCTGAACCGACTGGCGAGGGCATCAAAATTTCTAAAGAAGAAACCTTGAGAAGCACCATATCCGTGAATCATCACAAGAGTAGGAGAACCCTCTTTGCTGTCAAATGAAACCGTGTTGATACACCTTTCTTCATTGCTTTCAGATCGAAACCACCTCACTTTGGAGCCAGGCGGTCCAGATCCTATATTCACCCGTTCTTGAACGTAAGGGGTCCTGCAAAATTCAATAAATTCGCACAATTTATCAAAATTCAACTTTTGAACCGTTCAAAAGTTTGAAGAAGTTGCAACGTCAGAGCTTGATCAAACAAAACGCGTAAGAAAGTTGAGAAATTAGGCAACTTCAACTTCAAATTAGGGTTGTTAGGAAAGAAATTCAGAAAATTCATGAGGGTCATGAAACTAACAAAATCACTAGTTTCCATTTCAGTACATTTCCAACCAAAAAACAGACAAATCTGCAACCAAATGAACATGGAGGGATTGAAAGGAGAGAAACATAGGTGGGTTATGATTACTTGACAAGAGAGAGGAGGCGCTTCTCGGCGGCAATGATCTTATCGGTGGAGGTGGGGATCCAACGGAGGACAGAAGGCCAGATGGATTTTGATTTTAATTTTGCATTTTCTGCAGCAACAGCAGCAGTAGAAGAAGCAGCGGAGGTTTCTCGTTGGGCGGACCTGCTAATTTCGTCGGCCATTCTCGACGAAAGTCTACGCAGGTTCATACGCTTTCAAATGCCTTGTAATTTGGATTTGTCTGCGATTATAACCAACTACTTGTTTTTATATATGCCCCGCTTCTTTGCCAATTTTCGCGACTCCGACGGAGTCGGGATAGAAGAGCTTCGATTCTTCGAAGGCGGCCTGGCCAGTGCCACGTGTTAGGATCACTTACGCAATCAGTGACTATAATTCAATCAAATAAGAGGGGACCATGCCGTAGGCAACAGAAACGAACTTACAAAGTTAGCTTGTTAACGAAGAAATGCGGAAAATTTAGCACCCAAAAAAAAAAAAAAGAAGGGCGGAAAATGTGTAATTTTTTGGGTCCAAAGTATAAAACCAAAATTCCACCTATTTGTTGAATGTTGAAGCCATGCCATTGGGTGCTACTATAGAAGAACACAAGAAGAATCTTGGTTGCTGATTCCTGTTCTTGAAAATCCATCCGTCATTTGGGCTTTGTTTTCCAAAAGTTATTTTCTTTTGCGGTCCAAAATCTTGCAGTAGTTGAATGCTGGGCTCGATCCAAACACTTTAATGCACTCTTATGTTTTGTTTTGATGGACTACTTGCAAGTTCCAAACAACTTCGAAGTGATGGAATTTGTCAACTATCCTGTTTTGTTGATTTATTTAGTTGGGTGCAACTTAGTTCTGGGACGCAAAAGAGACAAAAGCATCACATTCCTCAGAAAACCATCCAACAACCAAACAAGAACAAAATCAAATCTCCAATTCTGATCATCAGTCCTTGAAAAGTCAATCATGTTCAACAATAAATCAAAGACACCCGATCCAATTTTGCATCTCAATAATTTGAATGAGAGATTTAAGTTTGGAGAAAAGGTCACCCAAGAGATCTGAGATCAAGGATGTAGGAGCAGCTTCAACTCCCAAAAATGGCAGAAGATTGAACTGAAGATTGGGATAAAAAGTCCCACTTAAAAGTTCCCTCTCATTTTCAAAATTCTGTTTTAGATTTTACTAATCAGGTTAGTTACATCATATGGAACTTTAGATTCAGCATAATCCCAACAAATCCAGAGAGGTAGAATACGAAGAAATGAAATTAACACAATGATACAGGCGGTATATATAATTTCCAACAAATTAATGTCAATTCGATTTCTCAATACAGGCATGGACTCATGAAACACAACTCAAACTTATTCAGAAGTACCAACTAATTGCTAGCCCTATATCTACCTTTGGCGCATAACCACTACCAATCCACCTGGTAGACATCGACGGATCACTCACACCATACAAGAATCTGTAATGCACCTCCCAAAAAGAAACTACAACTTCAAACAAAACAGTAAAGTAGCTCTTAATAAATAGCAGCAACCCAACAAAACCACCTAGCACACCTTCTAGTCGGCTCTTGACTGACCCGATCGGGAAGAGAGAATGATGCCAACAATGAGACCGTACAGGGCAAGTGCTTCAGCAAAAATGAGAATGAGGATCATCCCAACAAAAAGCTTTGGCTGCTGGGCGTTGGCTCTGCATAGTACAAAAACACATTCAGAAGAGGAAACTTCCAACAAAAACGTGACAAGACACCAAAATTGGTAACGCAATACTTTCAAAACAAATGTCGTGCAAAACTAAAAACATGGTAGTAAATACTACGCTTAGCACCGAACAAACTGCTAATATCATGAACAATTCAAGCAAAATAAACCACATCAAACTCGGTTCTCAGACAATCAAATCGATATTCGCACTCTCAACCATCTTAAACCAATACAAAACCTTTAATAATGGAGATTTGTATGTATGCGCAAATGTAGAGAGTTTACCTAACACCAGCATCACCGACAATGCCAATAGCCATACCAGCAGAGAGGCCAGCAAGGCCACAAGCGAGACCAGAGGAGAGATGGGCGTAGCCATCGAAGAGGTAATAGGATTTGGCCTTGGGATTGATGCCCGTACTGATGATGACGGCGATGATAAGGCCGTAGATACCCAGCACACCAGCCATAACCACCGGCACGATCGACTTCATCACCAGCTCCGGCCTCATCACTCCCATCGACGCCACACCTACTCCGCTCTTCGCTGTTCCGTATGCTGCTCCCATACCTGTAGAACATGCAAAGAACGCACTGGATCAAATCCCTGCGTCCGCATCAACAAAAACCCTAGATGGCTAGATCTGAACCAAATGAAAACATACATGAGAAGACGAGGGCCGCGGCGGCGCCGAGAAACCCAAAGAACGGTGCCGTTTCATCGCCGCTGAACGTTGAAGAAGACATTCTTCTCGATTTACGGACAAGATATTCTTGATCGGATCTGACCTCTGGAGTGATGGTATTCTTTTTTTCTCTCCTCTCCGCATATGCCTTTAAGCGTATGTGTTTCGCTCTCAGCCTCACAGTACGTAGGTCACGTTATTACGATTTTACCCCTGCTGTTAGAGGGCTCACCTGCGAAGAGGTGGCTGTATATCACATTGGAGAATGCTAGTAATCTTCTCTCTAACTTCTCTTTTGGACCTTCTCTATTTTTTGCTTGACATGTGTCATTCTCCTTACACTTAAACCAATGTCATTAATATATTATACAAGTTAACTTTTGCTTTCCAACTTTACCCTTATTAAATGTATTCAATTTATCCAAAAAAAATTCACAACTTTCTTACCATCTTATTAATTATTTTAAATATATATGATTTTTTCAAAAAAGAGGAAATGTCCCCTTTTTTTAAACACAAAGGACTTTTTTTTTCCTTTCTATCTAACCCTTTCTGTTAAAAATAAAAATAAATAAAAAAACTGGACATTTCCTCTTAAAAGCATATATTTTCTTTAGAAAAAATCATTGATGTTAGAAAAAAATTAATAAAATGGTAAGAAAGTTGTGAATTTTTTTTTGGATAAATTGAATACATTTAATAAGGGTAAACTTGGAAAGCAAAAGTTAGCTTGTATAATATATTAATGACATTATTTTAAGTGTAAGAAGAATGACACATGTTAAGCAAAAAATGGAGAATGTCCAAAGGAAAAGGTTAGAGAGAAGATTGTTAGCATTATTCTAAAATATTTTGGGCAACAATTTTGGGCTCAATATAAAATTCTTGCGTCATTAATGAGTCATTCTATAGTAAGTGCCTCATATATGGTCTTTAAGCAAGATTTTATCTCTTAATCATTGAATTAGACTAACAAATTTAATTTAACAGTTAAGAAATAAGACCTCACCAAAGAGCATTAACAGTATGGCTCAAAAATAGGCTTTGTCAACGGCCCTACACAATTTAAGATTTACCATCTTAAAAGTTAGAGCATGCTTACTTGGGCCCAATTTTTGGGATTTTTGTTTTTTCATATTTTATTATTAATAATTATTTTTTTGACACAAATAATATTCTAAATTACACTGATCGCCGGAGAGAGTGACTCAAACTTGAGTATAAGAAGGTAAGCACTACCCACCGCTGCAACACTTTTTGGATTCTGAAAAAGCTTTTAACATTCCTCTTCCAATTTTTGGATACTTCAGATGCACATTTCAAATGAAATCATTAAACCTTATTTAATATTTTTATGCAAAACATGTTTACTATTTTAAAACTCAGCTCACTTTTTTTTTTTTTCCAATTTACGGTTGATTTTCACGAGAATTCATTTATTACAAATTACATGGCTATTGGAAGACTCCTGCAAGTTGCAACCCCATACGAGTTATTCCACACAAAGCACCAAATGATTTGCCATCCGTCAGCTGCACTAGTTGTGAGACCAACAGAAGAGCAAATGAAGGTTTTTAAGTGAAGAAATGGCATTACACAACTGAAGAATGAAATGATGATAATTCCGGGAGAAAAAGGTTTTTGAGTGACATGCTAGGAAACAGCAAAGAACATGTTTCACCTAACAGAATTATAAGATTACAATATGCTCCCTGAAAATATATATTGCAATAGGACGATCATCAGAAGACAGTCACTAAAGAGTAATCTTTTTTAAAAAAAGGCACTAAATAGCTATCTTGAAATCATTGGGGTTGCATATAGAATGACAAATTTCAACCTCATCCCAGATGCAAAGGAAGAGAGGATCATTATATTTATATGTGATGTCTTCCACCACTTGGTAACGACTCAAATGAAATAGATCCCATTACCAACTTTTGAAAATTGGGTTGAAGCCATTGAAGAAAAAGCTCATGCCAATTGTCAAAGCAACAAAGTATTAAACACATGCATGCATTCCATGGCTATGCTAGCTCCAGTAATGCCATATGGATATTAGGACTCCTAATTGAGAGAAACTAAACCTGAATCTCCTGGAAAAAGAACATCTAATGTGTGAAACAAGAACATCCGGGCCATGGTCATCTGCCAACAGCTAGGCATATTAGACATAAATCAGGGACTGGATTGATTAGAGAAATGTCAAACATGTAGTTTTACACCAAAATATATTAGCATCAACATATAAGGAGATATAGAGGGCATACCTCTGTCTTCCTCTGAAGAACCAAAAATATTTTTCCCAGCCTAGCAACAACCAAAAAGAGGTGTAATCAGAGAGACTTCAAATAACAAAATCGATAAAAGTGTAGAGATGCTCAACTACCTTCTGATTGTGAGATGTTCATGCAATATATGACAGATGAAACCTGGCATTCCATTGTGCAAATCCCAAACATAATTGAAGCTAAAACTGACTACAGCCTCTGTATACATGCATATTCTTAGATGATAACAGAACATCTATCACAAAATACCTCCACTTATTTTCTGGATGTCCATGTAATACCCCAATCATATGTATGCTTTCAAATTAATCACTACTTTGGAAGTTGGAAAAGACAAGTTGAATTAATAGAGCATGCATTATGCACAGACAAGCCTCCCCAGCCAGGTTGAATTATACACTCAGAGAAGACAAAGTTCATAAAGCAGAGATTTCAGCCCAGAAAGGCTGCTAAAATGCAACATGCAACTCCTTTGCTCGATTTAATGGAGAAAAAAAGTGAAGTTAGTGATTTCTGTTAGGTGAAAGAGTAATCATAACATATCAAAGTACTTTGGCTACCATGGAAAAATGTTCTGTATTCTTGTTGCACTAACACAATCCTACACTGTACACATTGGAAAAATTGATTAAAAAAAAAGTCAGGAATAATTAGTCTCCTCGTTGAGGATCGCTGAATGAAAAATAGGGTCTTAGGTCTTAAATTTCCAGCCCTATAAATACATCCTCGATGTATGACAAGCCAATTTCTGAGAGCAATCTGCTATCATCTCCATACCACATTGATGCCCGAAAATGAAATGTACAAAGCAACTTGCTTCGAGCTATACTCCCATTTGCACCAAAAAATGGTTACCCCTGTTGCACTGGCCAATTATAAGTGAATTTCAAGAATCCACCAAATTTGATTTGAAAGGCAACAAACCATGCCCGTTCTTCCATTGCACCTTGAAAATCATTAAAAAGCTTATTGGCAGTTTGAATAACAAACCGATTCGATACCATCTGTGCCCCACCACTGCCTGCTTATGCTGTGAATTCATCCAGGAACAACAGAAAGACTTCTGCATGTGTTGTACAGAAGTCCATGCAAAAACACAGGTCAATCATCCCAAAGGACAATCAAGATTTCACAGTGGGCTTCACTGCCATGTGCCTCTCGATCAATTTGTCCACAAATGCACGAATCTGCATATGTTTTAAGGCATTGAAGAAAACTTGGTAAGAAGAAGCCAATGATAAAACATCACAAGATACCATAAAAAGATAATAGCAGCAACATTACTTATAGAAAAAACTTTCTTTGTTTGCCAAAAAGTTGATGTACAAAAATTTCAATTAAAATATTAAGGAGCCAATGATATTTATTTGTTCTTTTCTCTACTGGCTGAAGCAACCCAATCTCAGTTGGAAAAGGTTTCAAACCTCAGCCAGGAAATTCACTTTAGTGACAGATAAAGTCCATGTGGATGACTGCTTTAGTCACCAATAGAAATCACTGAAAAAAACTCATTGGATTATATGGATAGACGAATATGATGTTTACCAACAAACTAATGGAAGAGTACCTTGTTTCTGCGCTTGAAATCAAGAAACCCAGAAACAGCCATGGCTTTCTCTGCGTCTGTGGCCTGCTCCATGACCTGAAAATTGAATTCCCTAAAATGTTAAGACTAAAAAAAAAGAAAGGGGAATAGTTGCGAACAGGAAGGAAATAGACGTAGAAGTGATGGAAAATAACTAACCTTGGTAGCACTTTTCTTCATGATTGACTTGTATCCATCTCTATCTATCTTTTTAGCTTTATAAAGGGGCATAAGCAATGATGCAACATAATCAACAACGGCCTGTTTGATATGGTCTGCTCCCCGATGATGATTTTTTAATGACTCCTTGTTTACAGTAACTTGCGAAACAGAGCTCTCATTTACTATCCCTTCATGCTTCCAGCTGAGTTTTTTTGAAGTCGTATTTGAATCTTCCTCGTCATTTATATACGGTGCTGGATGGAAGAAATCAGGGTCCGCTGCAGCTGCTTGAGATTGCCACATCTCAATGGCATGATAGTCCTTTATCCCGACACTACCAGCTGTATCAACCCATGCTTTTGTATAAATACTGCTGTCGACAGCAGCGCTCTCCCCTGAGTGCTCTCTGAAATTCAATTGACTAGCAGTCTCATTTGGATGGCTCCGCTGGGAGAGGTTATCGACTGACATTCTTGAACTATCAAGATTGACACAAGCAGCGGAGAAATCAACAGACCAGTTCCTAACTTTGCAGTTCCTTGAGTCTATTTCTGATATACAGTCTTGTCTACCCAAATCACCGCCAGACCACTTCCTCCTAAAATCATACTCATCTATTTGAGGGTACTGATCTCTTCGAGCAAACTTATGAAATGAGGGGATCTTAGGAAGATGAAGCAACGTACTGCTCTTGGCTTCTGAAGATGCATATGCCTACAGTTTACAACAATATGTCAACAACTGAATTCCTATGGAACAAAATGCACAAAGAGAAGCGAGAGGTAGAGGGAGAGGAGGAAGGGAAGGGAGAGAGAGAAAGAGAGATTTGCAAATGAGAAAAGCAGTAATATTTCCCACTACATTGACTAGAGCACGAAGAGCAACAAACCTCGGCAGCTGCAAGTGCTGCTGCACGGGCTGCTTCAGCGGCAGCAATGGCAGCTCGTTCTGCTTCTGTCATAACAAAGTTGTTCACCTCTAGCTTAGTATCTGGTCTGCCCGTTGAACCTCGAGACCTTGATGAATTGATTTCCAATTTTGAGGAATTTACTGCTTCAATTTTAATGGCTTTGCCATTCACTTTCTTAACAGCGTTCAAAGGCAAATGGTTTGCAGTGGATGCTGAATCCTGCAAGCTTCCTTTGTGCTCCAGAGCACCATGAAACGTATGTAGAGGTGGCTTTCCAGAAGATGGATCTCTGATTGGTTTTCTCTTAAATGAATCTACTGCAGCTGCTTGCCTTGACAATTTCAATCCACCATTAGAAGCTTTTTCCTTGCGAAAAACTTCAAGCCACACACTGACCAGCTGACTTGCTATCGCACGTATATCACGGCTAGTATGTACACAAACTTTTTCTTTTACAGTTTTACCTATGCCTGCACCAACAAATAGAGAGATTAAGTGACTTTAAAGAAACACATTTTAAACATCACATTCTTCAACAAGAAGAAAAGTTGACAAACTTATTTTTATGCAATGATTATGCATATGTATCTGCATTCACATGTGTGTTGTATACAGTACACGTGTATATTATGCATATGCAATTGAAACTTGCAATATACATGACTTTCAGATCTTGAACTAGACTCTGCAATTCTACACACGTGAAATGAGCATGCACTAGTTTGACAATGGAAGTACAGATAATTCAAAGCATCCAGTTGAAACAACCTACAACCACCATGGTTCAAAAGCATAAAGAAGCAGAAAATAATTTAACTATTATTTTCAACACACACTCGCATTTAGCTCACTGGGCACACATCTTCATGCACATAGGAAAGCCAGTAGATATATATCCAGAATAAGGAGATGATACCAGACAAGCGCACAGCCAGTAGGTCTGTTGAAACAAGCACAAGGAGCCTAACACAATGCCGCAATAGTTGAGTTCCGGCCTTCCCCATCGAGTCCTGTTATAATTACAAAATTTATATCCTCAGAAAATTTGTCTAAGTAAACAAACATTAGATGCTGTCAACGGCTAAGAAAATATACATGAACATATTTTAAATTCATCTTCATTGAATGATAGATAATACAGTATAAATGCAAAATTACCAGTATCCACGAGTTGAGTGTAGTCAGCCCTTCTTTGGTTCCAGCAACGGACTTCAAGGTTTCAACAGGAAGACTCAACAACTCTTTGACCAGATGCAACCTTCCTTTAGTGGTTTTTGAGTTAAAGAACATGTCCTGGAGTAGGGCTTCCCTGTTCTTGTAAAGGACATTGGAAAGTTCAACTGCATCTAGTCTCCTTGTTATGTCCCTAACTTCATCCCTTTCAGAGTCTGACTGTCTCTGTATAGCCTCAATTGCCTCTACTTCTGCTGTGTGATCATTTCCAGTAGTCAGTATGTCAATTATGCGCACTGCCTCCCGAAGTCCACTCATCATTGCACCACCAACAGTGTCAGGATGCTCCTTGCAGGTAGCTTCACCAGCAAAAAATAAGCAGTTCTCAACAGGCTTCCCTAATATATCATAGTCTTCTCCAGAAGCTCCAACAGCAACATATGAGTAGGCACCATAGCTGAAGGGATCCCTACCCCAATCTGTTACAACTGATGCAACAGGGTCAGGTACTGAAGCTTCTCCAAACAATTTGCGAAGAACCACTAATGCATGGTTAACATGATCAGAAGAGCTCATATTTTGGCCATCAATAGCTGCCTTACCAACCAATAAAGCTATGAGAACAGGAGCCCCAACAGTTTTCCTGATATTCCAGAACATAAAGCACTGTCCCCTCAGGTCTGTTTCCTCAGCAGTAGCTCCAAAGTAATCAACGGAGTCATCCCAAAAGACATCCGGAAATTCCAAAACTACTTTATTAAGAACTCCAAACCCAAGCTGCTGGATGGAAGAATGTTTCCAATGGGGCAATGGTGGCGAAAACTTTATGGTTTCTGCTTTTAAGCACCCAAGAGGTACTGTAATCAAGACAGCATCACCTAAAAAATCATTGCCATTTGATGTGGAAACTTTGACTTTGTTACACTGGTTAGTATTTAATCCAGCATCCTTGATGCCATATGAAATATCAGTAACTACATGATTCAAGTGAATGCAAAGTCCTTCTCCAAGAGACTCAACAACAGTGCTGTAACCCCCTTTAATCATACAATGAGCTCCTCCAAAGCCACCATAAACATCATCTTGGTTCCAGTTGGGGAGAGATACTTCCTTCAGCAGAGCAGCACAACCATATTCCAAGTTAGCAAAATGCCAATCCATAACCCTTCTCTCAAGAGGACTCAAAAGCTCTTGCTCATGCAGTTCTTTTTCTTTAACACTAGTCCCTGTTTGTGCCATACGCCGCCTCTTAAGGGCATATTCTAAACCTTCCTCTAGAGACATTCTCATGGCATGTTCCCCCTCCTGGGCAACAAGCAATACCATGTCATCAAGAAGGCTGTTGAACTCTGCTTCCAAAGCTTCATCCAGATCGGCAGGAACTTTGGCACCAGTTGTTATATCATAAAGAGGGCAATCACTGTTTAATACAGTCAATTCAAGGCCCAACTGAGCGCAAACTAATGAGGAAGGATCTGGTCGTCTTTCAGTTGCCCAATCAGCCTCAACACCAGTTATAATGCTAGCACCAAGATCCACTGGAACTGATAAAGATGACCGGTCTGTGTAAACACGACCCCCTATTCTACTCCTAGCTTCCAGTATAGTGACGGAAAAACCCTGGCGTTGCAAGTGGCGTGCAGCAGTTAAGCCAGCAGGACCAGCACCTATGACAATGATTTCCATTCTGACTTCTGGACCACATTGCGGATTACTATTCCTCACTGCATGATCATGTGATGCAGACTGAATACTATGCGATACATTCTTCATCTCTGGAGTAGCAACAGGGACAGCTCCACCACCCAATGCGTCACCAGTTGGATCACTACTTGAAAAATCCATATTGTCTAATCTATTTTGTAGCCTTGCATCACCACTACTGTTTTCCTGGTAAGCAGAATTGCAATCAACATGGTTTGTTGCATTTGATAATGCCAATTCCACAGCTGTAATAAGTCCATTGTCATTTGTGGCTCTCCGCGTCACGTTTTCGTTCTCAATTAGAACACCATTCTTCACATCAACTGAAGTTTTTGAACTCTTAACCTGGCCAATGATAAAGGAAACTCCATCCTCTGAATCAGCAACTGAAACTCCAGAAATTTCCTCGAAATTTTTTTCTCTTAAAATTTTGTAGTCATGTTTAGAACCAGGTTCTGCTTTATCCTTCTCGCAAGCAATTCCAACATTTATATAGCCCTGTCCAAGTTTTGATACATTTAAAAAACGAGACAAGCTGATACTATATGAAATGCAAGTATAAGAACTAATGAAAAAAAGAAGAATAGAAAAAGAATGAGGATACTGATCAATCTTGGCAAGAAATGAGGGTACAAGGGAACATACAAAAAAATCCATAGATTACGTTACAAACTTACACTGAGATCAAGAAATGCATAAATATCCCTAATTAGGGAAGCACGAGGTGGTTCACCAGCACAAGCCGTATCTGTTACCCCACAGTCTGTGAGAGGCAAAATTCGACTAACATCTTTACTCCACAGAGCAAGGATCTGATTCCTGTATTGCACCAAGGAATAAATTACCGAACTACATAGAGCTTACCAAGGCAGACAAGACAACTAAACCACAGGAAATTAATTTGGGATCTTCATTGAAAAATGGATGAGAGTTTCATTCAAATAGAATAGAAGACCAGAACTCAAAAAATTGGACAAGATGACTTAAAGAAGGAACAAATCTGAAGCAACTGCCAATAATGCAAAAAATAATAATAATAATAATAAGCAGCATCAAAATTTTAAAAGAAAAATCAGACCCTCTAAGGACAAACGGAACTTTTAACATTAGTAGGATGTAACAGAAAACCAAAAGATTTAAATATTAGCAAGAGTTTCAAAGTAAAATAAAAAAAAAGTAGCAGCTAACATTAGTGTCTAGTAAGCATACAACTCAAATGACACACCCGGTGTTATTTTACAGGAGGGTCTCAGAATTAATAACTAACCTGCATTCCAAATAGTCTTGAATCCCACCTCTGCGCTTCAAGATCTCCTTGAATTTGATCTTCTCAACAGGACCAACTGCATGAGCTTTAAGACCAGCAGACACTGCTGCAGCCTCGCCACTTTCAGCCTCTGTACCAATACTTGAAGAGGAATCAAACTTCACTCTTGTTCTAAATGAATTGTCACTATCCAGACCTTGATCATTTATCAAGACCTCCCAATCAGCATCCCCCTCATAAGCCATGTCTCCATGCCTACGCTTTCTAACATTGCGCACTACACGCTGGACAGCTGACAGCTTAGTGTCTTTGTTTTCGACATCAGGTAGAGATACTGTGTCTTCTGGGCAACTCTCATTTTCATATGTACACAGAGGCGGAGAGGCTCCATCAGCTTCTTCATCAATGATGAGATAATCATGATTTGGACCATTTCTCTCTTTGGATGCTTCATCAGAGGATAGATCTTGACGTATAGCAGAGCTGCCCTTCTGGATGGGAGCAGTAGATTTGTTTGAATGGACACAGGTTTCAAAGGATTCCCCTTGGTGATTCAACTGGTTAGCATAGCCAAGTTTTTGGGCTCTACTAGAAGTGATATCAAGAGAAGATAACCGTCTATCAGCTATTACAGCCTTTTCCTCCGGCAAAGAATGTGAAGCAAGGCCTGGCTCCTCAGTGCAAGAAATTTGACCATTACAAATATTGTGAGTTTCTTCCATCTTCAGTGTGCCAGAAGCAAAGCTACACAACGGATGTTGAGTATGCTCGGAAAAGTTTTGACATCGATCAGAATCAAGCTCATCTTCCATCTTCACATGGAATGTCAAGGAATTCTGTGGTAGATGTGATGAGGACACCAAGCGTTTGTCCTCGGACATATCCAAAACATCCTTCGACTCAATGCAGAAGGCATCAGTAAAACCTCCTTTGGAGTCACGGTCACCAACCCCATGCACATCTTCCATCTGTTTTGGACAAGGAATCGAATTATGCCTTTCTACATCATACTTCGTCAGAGTACTTAAGTCTACCATAGAGCAGTGCTTCAATCCGTCCTCAAAAGTATGTGTTTTATGTGTCAAATGTTTGCTGTCTCCATCATTAACTTTATCAGAGTTGCATGGCCCCTCTTGAAAATTTGAACCATAAGGATCCACTATGGCTTCATTGTTCATCACAGGCATGGTGTTTCCTGTAACACCTTCCGAACTAGGGTTCAATCCATCCTCCAAAACCTGAGAACCATTATTTTCTTTAGGACTCGAAGAGGTACGAGACTTCTTAGTAAAACCAGATTGTGCCTTCCGGAAAATTGCTGATAATGAATCTTCTGGATGATGATCCAAAGAGCTATTAGAACCTTCCCCATATCCCCGAGACTCAGAAACCTTGGGTCTCTTTCCCTTTCCCTTAAGCTTGTTTTCTACCTCCATATCGATAGTCACATCAGATCCATCATCAACCATGACCGGACCTTTCTCTAGCACCATTGACACTGATTTTTCATCCAACCCCCCATCCTCCACAGGCCCATTAGAGGACCGGTCCAAAGACTGTACAACATCCCTTCCCCTAATAGTTCCAGCCCCAGAATCTTTCTTAGGACCCTTCAACTTCTTCCTCAAACTTGCCAAGGTATCATCCAGCCCCCCCAAATCCTCTTCTTCGTCCTCAACCTTCCTACTCCTTTCGCTGACACCCTCTAACCGTGGCTTAACCTTCTTAGGGTTTCGCTGCCTCTTCAACTTCAACAGTGACCCAATTGGCTCATCATCATCTGAATTAATATTAGCCTCGATTAACTTAGATCTTCGCTTAAATCCAGACTTCTTCTCCTCTCCGTCCATTTTGTTAACCGTAGCTTTCAAGAGAATACAGTCTTCCGTAACCCTAGCCCAGCTTCAGTGCCCAAATCGGGGAAACCAATCATCACCTTCCACTTCTCTATTCTCAAAAAATTAAAGCTCATGTTTCGCATGCACTCTCCCCAAGCAATTCAACTACAATAGCGAAAATTTGAGACCACGCCTAGAAATCCCAATACCCATCAAATCGCAGATATTCACAAATATGATGCCAAATCAAATCCTTGATAAGTTTCTGCCAATGAGTACGCTCTTATCCACCTTCTGTCAATGGCTTGTCTCTACTTTAAGTCCTTAATCGATAAAATCTAACATTGAAAAAAAAAAAAGGAAAAGGAATTAAAAATACAAAATCTACCTAGGGTTTTTAATATAGATACTAAGCCCTAATGAGAGGAAGGGAGATGGGTTGGGGATGTCAGACCTGTGCTCGCTGAAGCTCCAGCACGGTGGCGTTAATGGATTTGTCGAAGAGTGTGAGGTGCGCACGTTAGCTTCTCGCCGTAGAACTGGGAAGGTCGGCTCTATAAAGTGCGCCGCGGGAGAAATTAAAAATTGTGAAATAAAAGGAAATATAAATTATAGAAAAGAAAAAAAGTATTGACGAAGGCTTTTTCGCGACACGATTTGTGCGTGCGAGCGACGAAACTTTTGGAAATAAGAAGAGACTACGGAGAATGCGTTTGGAACCACTAAAAACGTTTCATATAAATTCGAGTCGACTATTACTTAGGTTTGTTTTTCTCTATTCATATTAAATTTTAACACGCAAGCAATGATTTGCAAATAAAGAATTTGAGTTATATTTAAAATCCTCATAAAAGAAAAGGGGTTATCTTTGAATTTTTATATATTTCAGTAAACTATTAAGGTATGGAAAATATTTTCCAAAAGCCATGGAAGGTACTTAAAAATCTCTACTATTATGAAACCATGTTGAAACTTCACCACCACCCAAACAATTGGAAAACAACATATTTCAAACAAAACAAAAAATCAAGAACTAATGTGAAATTTATATTTAAAGTTCACAAGGGTATTATGGTAAAAAAAAAAACCCATTGTGCAAACTCATGTATTACTTTGGATCAATATGTCATTAAACTAAGTCTTACGTTTGAAACCTTCATACCCATTCATTCATAGTTATACGTATACATTGGCGTAATACCAACTCATATGAACTTCCGATCGTTAATAATATAGTTTAGGATCAATAAACCTTAATTATATGGTCGTGACACTTTTGGATCAATAATACTTCAATCATTAATTACTATGCATTTTTTTAAATTTATACAAAAAATCATTTATTCTCATGTATGCTTTTACCTATTAGGCAGAAGTACAAAATTTTTACTATATTTTTTCTGGCTTCAACTCCCCTCAATGATTTTATAAGGGCCAGTTTGGCATTGCTGTGTTGTGAACATAATCGCTGTCAAATTTGTTGTGAGAGAGTAGTTTGACGTTTGGTAAATTTTTGTTAAAAGTGTTGTTGGTATTGATTTTACTCATAATCAAAAAATGATTGCCAATTAATCATTAAACCCAGCTACTCTTCGAAACTAATTCCTGCATAATCATAAATAAAAGCACCACGTTAGCTGTTTTCCCTTATAGATTTCTCTCACAGCAATTTTTAACAATAAGTGATTTTCTCACAGTTTACCAAACAGGTTGGGCTTCCCAAAAATTTTAAAAAATCACTTATCACCCCAAATAAGCAATGTCAAACGGGTAATAAATCTTTTTTTTATACAAGAGATATTCGAGGGAGGAAGATTCAAACACATGACCTTAAATGAATGGGTAAATGCTCTTAATTACTTCAGTTATTAAAAAAAAATTAAAAATATCATCGTTTTTTATTAGGCATGGATCCAATTAATGGGCTTTTTCAAATAGGGTGTATTGATCATAGAGACGGCATGTCAGTTCTCCAAACAATCCTAAGTTGTCACATTACAAAACATATCCAAATAGTCATCTTTTTATTGGGCTTGAAAATCAAACAGCCCAATATAGCACTTCCACCAATTTGCCATGGCAAAGGGCAAGGGTAAGGCAAGGGTTGTTACTATTTACCTGAATAGTAGCAGCCCTTGCAAAAGACAAGGTGTGTTTCTACCCATTGTCATGGCAAAGGGCAAATACTATTCACTTTTAGTTTTTTTTTTTTTTTTTAAATAATAATAACCTAAACAATTAATTTGGAGAAGATTTTCGGTTTCCACATGTCAATATTTATTATAAAATTCATAACTCATAATTTGAATTACTTTTTCGGATAAGATTTTTAGATAAGATTCTCGGTTGCTACGTGTCGATATTTATGATAAAATACAAATCTCAAATTTCAGATAATATTTTAGGATAAGATTCTCGGGTGCTACGTGTCGATATTTATTATAAAATACAAATCTCAAATAAGATTTTCACCCTCTAAAATTGCGCCACGTGTCATCTCTATCTTCTAAATATCTCTATAAAACCAGAGGCTCAACTCGTACCTCTCACACCATATCTTCTCTATCTTTTCATTTCTCAAATTTTAGATTTCATACTTAACTCTCAATGTTAGACATGAGGAGATACTTGGAGAATTAAGAACGAGAAATTAAAGAAAAAAGGCGTAGGCGAGCTGAAAAAAAAAAGAGTGCAGCAAGAAGAAGATGAACAAGTTGCCATTGCAGTGCGTTTGCTCGATCTACCAAGCCAAGGTCGCCGCTGTGGTTCACAAGTCGGTCGTGGCCCGAACGTGGATAGACTAGGGCTAGGCATGGTACAGTACGGTATGGTATTGAGCTCGTACCACTACAGATACCGAAAATTAAAACTGGTATGGTACAGTATGAGATTATCGTTTGCCAAAGTTGGTACCATACCATATCGTGCCAAATCGGTATCAGTATGAAACGGTACCATTTCGGTACCAAAATGACACTATTTTGCAGCTTTACTTCTCTCTTTCTCTCTCTCTCTCTCTCTCTCTCTCTCTCTCTCTCTCTCTCTAACCCCATTCACTTTCCAATTCCTTCAGCTTGCGGCTGCTTCAACTGTTCTTCAACTCTGCTCTCACTCAGGCACTCAAAGTCTCTAACTTTTCTCTATCTCAAGCTCTTTATGCTTTTGTTGTTATGGGTTCTTCTTTGTTTGCTCTCTGAGATCAATTTCTTAGATTATCTGTTCATTTCCGTTGTTTTAGGGTTTTGAGTTTCCTGAATCAGGATTCCCCTACTCCCTTTTGCTGGGAGAATTAAAATCCTTAACTTTTATGATGAGTTTAATTCAAAGTTCAAAGCTTTTGTTGTCATTTAGGTAGTTATTGTTATATCTCATCTTCAGGGCATCTGGGTTATCTATTTAGATTTGCTTTTTTATTTTTGTCTTGTTTTCTATTTTGATTTTCCTTTTCACCCCAAGCCCTTTTTTTGTCTCTTTCCATTTCTGTTAATTTTTAACCAAATTTTCATGCAGGTTCAACTATTTCACATGAGTTTTATCAGAATTTGATTTCTATTTTCAGTATCTACTTAAAATAATGATTTGCTGCCAAATTATACTTTTACTGATCAAGTTCCCATCTTCAACTGCTATCCACTCCCTGTATTTCAATTGTGATTACAACTAGATGAGATAATGCTTTTTATGCCAAATTATTCTTTTACTAATCAAGTTCTTCTTCAGCTATTGAGAGACAGAGACAGAGAGCTTGAATCGAGTAAGATTGAGAGAGAGAGACAGAGAGCTGGGCATAGAGGAGATAAGTTATTCGAATGGTTTAAGAGAGTCTGAGAGTGAGATAGCATGTTTGAGAGATCGAGGTTGAGTCGAGAGAATGGAAAAAATTATACAACTTAAGGTATTCAGTACGGTACTGACCGATACCAAATCCCTGGAACCGCTACCGTGCCATACTCCTATGCTACGATACGATATCATATCGAATAATGCCTAATCCCAAACGAAACGGTACGAAACCGGTTTGGTACGATATGGTTAGTGTTCGGTTTCGGTATTTCGGCTATAGATGCCTAGCCCTAGGACAAACATATGCATTTTCGGGGTAAGAATCTTTTGGAAGATTACTTTATCCCAAATTATGTGTACTCTGATGTTCATTTTTTAAGGCGATATAGAATGCAACCCCAATTGTTCAATAAAGTCATGCATGATGTTTGCAATTACGATGCATACTTTGTTTAAAAGTGTGATGTTGCTGGGGTTTTGGGGCTTCTTCTGGAGAAAAAGCTTACAGCTGTCATACGAATGGCGTATGGTTCATCTGCTGATCAAGTGGATGAGATTGCTTGGATGAAGAAGTCCATTACTCTAAAGAGCTTGGTCAGATTCTATGATGCAATGGAAACTCTCTACACTAGGGACTACCTCCGCAAACCTACGCCTAGGGACCTCCAAAGGCTTCTACAGAAAGCCGAAGCTCGAGGTTTTTTCAAGCATGATTGGAAGCATCGACTGTATGCACTAGCAATGGAATAATTGCCCAACTGTCTGGCAAGGAGATTATGGAAATAGGAAAAGGCAAAAAAGTATCATCCTCGAAGCCATTGCTGGATTTGATACAAGGGTTTAGCATGTCTTTTAGGAGTTGCCGAATCGCAAAACGACTTGAACGTGCTAGGTCAATCACTGATATTCAACGATGTCTTGAAAAGTGAAGCCCCGAATATCTCATATGAAATCAACAATACCGTCTATTGAAATGGCTATTATCTAGCAGACAACATCTACCCGAGGTGGACCACATTTGTCAAATCAATTCCGCATTCCCGATCCAAGAAGGAAAAATTATTTTCTGCCTATCAAGAGGGTTACAAGAAAGATATCGAAAGGTATTTTGGTATCCTCCAAGCTCGGTAAACTATTATTAGGGGTGCTGCACGTATGTTTGATGAGGAGGTGCTGAGAAGCATCATGATGACTTGCATCATCCACCATAAGTGTTCGAACCGGATCCCATGAACACGACATTGACAAGAATTTATGAAAGGTCCATAGGCCCAAATGGACAACCAGTGGAGCATGAACCATTAGTTAGGGACGGTCGTTTCATGAACTGTATGATTGATCGATATGCAGAGATGCAATCGTTTTATATCCATGAACGACATCAAGTTGACTTGATAGAGCATTTATAGGCGGTGAGAGGCAATGTAAGTGAATGAAGTGAAGTGAAGATGCTTTGTTGAAGTTTTATTTTTAATTATGCTTTGGTTGTGGTTTATTTTTATTTATGCTTTTGTCATGGTATATTTTTATTTATGCTTTGGTTGTGGTTTTTTGCTATTTATGCTTTGGTTGTGTGTTTTTTTTAATTATATTTTGTTTGATGTATGCAATATGTTGAATAAAAAGGTATTTTATTAAATGATTTCTTTATTCACTCAAAAAAAAAGCAATACAACTAATTAAATAAAAGACAATAATTGGAACTACTTTAATACAAAATATTAAAATACAATTAAATAAAACACAAGCAAACTAACTTAATGGTTTTGATCATTTAACCAATCGGTGTTGCTAGGTCCATCGTCACGGAAAAGTCTCCTTCTCATAACATCCCTTCGTTCTATCTTCCAAAATTATTTTGTTTTAGGGGACATATGACTCGTATCCATGACCATGGTTTCCCGATCCTTCTTCTTAATGTCTTGTTTGTGTACATACTCCCTTTCTCTTTCATATTCTTCATTCATTACCTTCTCATCTACATCTTTTTTCATGTATAATTCAATTCTCATTGTGTCGTTCCTTACAATTTGATCCAAATATTTTGCAGTATCATTGCTGGATATACTTCCTCTCTTGGCATTCGCCTCTTTTCTCCCAATAGGCCTTGGGACCTTTTTGGATTGGTGAGTCTTGACTCATCGGGGAATCCAAAGGCGAATCCGATGGCGTTGAATCATGGAGTGGTATCTCGTTCAGCACAACGGTCGAACCAGTTGGAATAATTCTGAATCTCGAACAATTCTTCACCACCTCCCAACATTGGTCATGGTTGAAAGATTTTTTGCCTTGCCCAGTGACACTGAGCCACATTTGTGCTTGCATAATCTATTAAAAGAAAATTGAGAATGCAAGAAACATTTAAAATATATTAGAAATGCAAGAAACATAAACAAAATATTGGAAATGCAAGAAACATTAACAAAATATTGAAAATGCAAGAAACAATAAATAAAAAATTAGGACATTCAAATTAATAAAATGGAAATTACAAATAATTTACCTCATTGCTAAGATTTTTCCCGTTCTATGGTTGTCTCACGCCTTTACCAACGCATCTCTCCATTTCCCAAACTCTTTATTAAAAAAATTTCACCTACTGGATAAAGCAATTTCCGTACAAGCCGAACCTGATCTTTCACAAAATTCGGCATGAATTTTTCTCCACATATGAGAGAATTTCATCTGATTGCCCATGATCATACAATGACTAATTTGGCCTCAACACTCACACAATAGAACATCTTCCATGGTGCTCCATGCCCCTTTGGTTTCGATGGAAGATGCCATAAGATGATGAAGAAAAATGAAATTTAAAAGTGAATAATAGTAGAAGGAGAAGAAAATGTATGAGGATTTGGTGTTGAAAGTGAAGAGTATTTGTAGGTATTTATAGAAAAAAAATTTTCATTAATTTTTTAAATATTTTTTCAAATATTTTTCAAAATTTTATTGCAAAAAAAAGGAGAGCCATTGGATTGGAGGAGAAAAACTAATCGGAGCGCCCAGAGGCCGCCACGTGGCATCTAGCTGTTGGCAGAAAGGAACGGAATTCAAATTTTTTTTACCATTAGCGCGTGCATTTCACTAGCCAATGGTAAAAAAATTTAAACCACGCGCTGATGTCAGGCTGACGTCAATCATGACATCATCTCACCTTCGGGCTGGAGCACGGGCTCGTTCTGCCTTTGGGCCAGCCTGATTTCGTGGAACCCACAGGCCGCCTGGGCAAAATGGGTCCGCTGGAAGCGTGTTTTGGGGCTTGGCCCCGCCCTGGCTTGGGCTCTTCTCCGTTGGAATCGCTCATACATGTAAAATCGTTGTAAACATATTAAAAAAACAAAAACAAAAGTGGAGCTTGATCAAAACCAAAAAAAAAAAAGAGGAGAAACCCCTTTCAACCCCGTCGGGTCGTGTACTCAGCACCTCCCTCTAGTGCTATAGCGGCAGTCTGTGACTGCGCATTGCTTATTGAAGAAGCAGGTCCAATGAGCAAACAGAGACCGCCACCGGATTGGAGATTTTGAATTTCTAGGGTTTTTAGTTCTGCTGGTTAGGAACTGAAGTTTTTTGAAGCTGCAGTTCTTACGGATTTTGAATATTTGATCATAGTCCTCGTCTAAGAATTGATTGAATGTTGCAGAATCGGTTTGTATGTTGACCAGAGGACGAAGTCAATTTTAAGTTCGTTCTTCTATCTTGACTAGTCCAATGGAACGTTGGTCTAGTACAATCTGTAATAGCACCTCCTCTTGAATAAGTCGTAAGAGTTAAGTTCATTTTAAGTGCCTGCGATTGATCAATATGTTCTGTGACGTTCCTGTTCTCTAATTTGACGTTCCTGTTCTTGAATTGCAGATAACACGAAGAAACCCCTTTCAACCCCGTCGGGTCGTGTACTCAGCACCTCCCTCTAGTGCTATAGCGGCAGTCTGTGACTCTGTCTGTGACTGCGCATTGCTTATTGAAGAAGCAGGTCCAATGAGCAAACAGAGACCGCCACCGGACCCAGTGGCTGTGCTGAGAGGTCACCGCGCCTCTGTCATGGACCTCTGTTTTCATCCATCCCAACCTCTCCTATGCACCGGGTACCAGTTCAATATACTTATTCTCCAGCTTACCCTCTTCTTCTACTATTTCATCTTTAATGTTATTACCAATTTGATCAAATCAAGTACCTTTTTCTTCGTTTTAGTTCCGCAGACGGCGAGTTGCGGATTTGGGACACTATCCAGCATCGGACTATATTATCAGCAGGGTACTTCATGTACACACTTTAATTTATTTTATTATAATTAATGAGTTGGTGTTTGTTGTTTGGAAATAGAAAATAAATACAAAATATGCAGGGTGCATAATGCTGCACAGGGGATTGCTTCTCTTGCTTGTAGTTCTTCAATTGGAGCCAATAAAGTGATCAGGTGTCTGTTTAAAAAAAAAAAAAAAAAAAAACCTTTTTCCTATTTTAAATTCGTTTATTGGCTATGGGTTTTGAACTAAAGTTGGAATTTGAAAATGTTGGTGTATGTAGCCAGGGTAGGGATGGAACAGTGAAGTGTTGGGATATTGAAGATGGAGGTCTGTCCAGGTTCTCAGCTAATTAGCTATTAGATATTTTTGTGACCCACATTATATTTTAGCTAATTAGCTCATCAATCTTGCACTTTGATATCATCTTGGCAGGACACCTTCTGTTACAATCAAGACAAACTCTTACCACTTTTGTAAACTTTCCTTGGTGAAGAGACCTCATTCTAGTTCTAAGCGAGTTTACGGGACTACGCATAATGACAGTGATGAAATAAGGGTTAGGGAGAATGCTGATGCGGATGCTTTAGACAATAGCAGAGAAAAGTTTCAAGAGTATCTGCCTGAGCAGTCCAGCACCTTTGAAGGTTTGTTGAAATTGATGTTCTGACCAGAAAAGTTGTACATGCACTTTAGCTACTTTCTCTCAGGTGACAAGGGACTTAGATATATCTATTAGGGAAGATTCTCCAATAAGTATTTTATGTTAAGGATTGGTTACATATTTATAATCTCGACCGTTAGATTACATTTATATTGCATTTTAAATCTACCAAAATGAATGCAATCCAACGTCCGAAATTAGAAATATGTAACTAATCCTTAACTTAAATACTTATTGGAGAATCTCCCATCTATTAGTATTTGAGTTTGTATACTGGTTTCGTGTAGATTATACTCTTGATGTTGTCTTTTTTGCTTTGAGGTAATTTTAAAACTAGAATAATGATAGACAAAATTTTTGAAACAGAAAATACTCAAGTTGAGGGATCTAAATATGTCGCTGTAGCAGGGGAGCAGCCTTCTGAGGTCTATATGCAACCTTGATTAAGTTTACTTTTGTTTTCATTTTTAAAGTTCCAATTGCTCATTATATTCGTCGGTTGATTTGCAAAGGTTGAGATTTGGGATCTTAATACTGCAGAAAGGTTTGCACGGCTACCTCAAAGCTGCGTTGCTGGTTCCTCAGGTATATCTACCACAGAGAGAGGTAAGTTTCTGATTCCTGAATTTAGTTGTGCTTCAGTTATAGACTATGTTGTTTGGACTATCTCTTTTCTTCCATCCATTCTGGTCATTTCATCTACTTTTAACATATGGACTTTGTTTCTTGACAGGAATGTGCATGGCGGTTCAAGCATTCTCACCATCCGAATCACAGGGATTCCTAAATGTCTTGGTTGGGTAAATTCCTCTTTTCTTATTCTCTTCTCATTTTCTATGTCTTATGAAACTGAGTACCTTATCAATTTAGTATCTCCGTGAGCTTAGTTGCTCCAGAGGTATTTGCCCCAAATAGTATACAAAGGTACATTAGTCTATGCTAATGACAAGATTTATACTATTTGATATCTTGGATTGAGATGTTTGACGTGCACCCATATTCTCAAATTTGATAATCATTGAAGCGGGATTATTCTCTAGTGGGTTTCGGGAATTGAAATTCGAGGCCAAAATTTTGTGATTTTTCCTCAGTTTTGCTTGTGTTTTGTGATTTTTGTTTCTTTATTCTATGTGGTACAGTTATGAGGATGGTTCCATGCTTTGGTGGGATATTAGAAATCCAGGGGTTCCATTGACCTCTGTCAAGTTTCATTCAGAGCCAGGTGTGGGACATAGAATCTGAAGAATCCCCATGTGTTTTTCCTCCTCATTTTCCCTTTGAAATAAGGCGTGTTCTTCGTGTTATCTGCAGTTCTAAGTCTATGCGTTGATGGGTCATGCAATGGTGGTGTCTCAGGAGCCGCAGATGACAAAGTTGTGCTGTACAGTTTGGATCATTCCATGGTAACGTATGCATGTTCATAAGTTTGTAGTACTAGATGTGTTACAAGTTCCCTGCCCCTGACCATTAGAGGCAGTTCCTAGATGTTTAAGTTGAACTAACAGACAAATGAAAATGTTAACTTTCATGTGCCAATCTTTAACTGGAGGCTGTATGCCAAATAAAATGTAAATAGTGTTCGCCATATGTTTGTAGTGTTTTTCCTTGATCTAATAGTTATTATTACAAAATTAATTGCCTTCAATATTTAAACAGAAAGCTATCAATTATATGAAGAATTGGTGTGAAAGTAACTGACTAGCTACAGCAGGCAACCAAGTCGAATATATATGCATTCTTTGTTGGCTGTTTGTTGTTTCGGTATACTCTAATAGAAAAACTAACTCTCATTTCATATCTCTTTTTCTTCGATGTTGTGCTCTCTAACCTAGGGTACATGTGTGATCAAGAAAGAAATTAGTTTGCAAAGACCTGGCATATCGAGCACTTCTATTCGACCTGATGGTAAAATTTTTGCAACAGCTGGCTGGGACCATAGGTTGGGAACAGAACCTTCAGTTTGAGATTTGAAGGATATCTTGTAGTTCATTCATAATTGTTAGTCTTAATTTGCAAAGACAAAAGCCGATCTGCATTCTTATGTCTTTTCTTTTTGCCCCTTTTTCATTTTACCTATTGATGGCAGAGTGAGAGTATATAACTATCGCAAAGGCAAAGCTCTGGCGATATTGAAGTATCACCATGCAACGGTATAGTGTTCCTATTGGCATAAGATATAAATCCAAAGATTCTCATTCTCGGCATTTTTGCATTCGTTTCTCTAATTTGAGTTACTAGGTGTGGGAGAAAATTAGTGTAGCCAGCGGGTACATAGCCTACTATATATGACTAAGGTGTCTAATTAGAGCTGCTTCATCTTTCTGAGGGCCTGATTATTTGCAATTTTCCTTTCTTTTTTATGTTTTTGTTTTTGGCAGTGTAATGCTGTTTCTTATTCACCCGATTGCAAGCTAATGGCATCTGCATCAGAAGATACGACGGTGGCACTGTGGGAACTTTATCCTCCTCAAACTTGAAATGATATGGTGGTCCTGATGTGGAAATGAGTTTGTGTTCCCTATAATGTAATAAAAGAGCATCAATAATCAGTATCATTACCGTTTGTGTGCACAAGTTTAGATTAAATTCATTTAAATTATGGATTATTGCTTCTTTAGGAAAAAGATAAGATGTTAGACCTTCAATTTAGCAATAAGAGAAGATGTTACTCGCCTACAAGAACCGTGTGCTGGGATGAAATATGTGTTCTCCTTGTGTAATTTTCTGTTGTTTCAGACAAAGCCTAAGAAAAAATCGACATTTTGGACTCTTATGTAATTTGATGGCTGCCTGCAGGTTTGTAACTGAAAAACAGAGCCAAACTCGCAGGCTTTCAGACGCAAAAGAAAGGGCCAAGTCGCATTGATTTGATTTGGACATTTAGTTTGGTGGCCAGCCTCCAATCCAATGGCATGGAATAGAGGTGCCACATTCTTAGCCTCTGATCTACAAAGCAATGATTGGCTTGGCTATGCCGGGGATTATTGCTTCAAAGCTCCCAATTTGATCTCTCTTACTTTGCACTAGAAAAAGAGGACCCGTTGTTGACTTTATCAATTACTCTTGAAATATTTTTCAATATAGCAGCCGGGGAAAGAAGTTGCACCTAGATTCTGAATTTTTCATAACCAGCTTTCTTTACTTCCTCTTCTTGATCTCTTTAGGGCTGCCCCTAAAGTTCAATTTCTACCTCAAGATTAGGCCCGTTTTTCCAAATTGTCGGTCGGCTTTGCTGCAATATTTATGTAATAATATTACCAACTCCCTCGTGATTATTACTAATTAAGCCATTGTATATTTTTTAATGTAAGCAACAGACTAAACTACTCTAAGTTATTCTAATCTATATAGTAGAGGATATTCAAACTTGAGTGTATGAGCGTGCAACATGGGTCGTCATTTGGAGCTTCAGAAATCTGAACCATGTGGTTTTCTATTATTTTTGGGTACAAAAATCATGTGGTTTTCAGATCATATGTGCCTAAGCCCTTGCCCTCTTCCACACGAGCATGGCCTTGTTTTGATTAGTTAATGCTGTATATCTCTGCTAGCTGGTTTTGTTAGCTTTGTAACATCGTAGAAGAACAGATGGTCTGCCTGAAAAAACTTTGTCCCGGTTTGTTTTGGTAAGCAGTCATTTGCATTATTGATGTTGCTTGGGTGATGATGGGGTCGTCATTCATTACCATGTGCTATTCAATATCATTATCTTGTTTTCAGGTATATGATTGAAAATCCGATTTCGTTTTCATGGCCTAAATATAATAAATTTTCAATCATCACTTCCCTTCGGGATCAGAATATTCTATATTGCGTAGCGTGTATAGCTTATTGTTTTGACCAAGGGTTTAGGGATGATTAATTTGGAGAACCAACTAAGTAATGTGGATAAGCTATACATAAGTAGAAATTAGAAGGTAATTAATTAGGAAGTAACCATCACGAATTAAACTACATCTATCGCCGGACGCTTTTGACCTTAGTGGTAAGACAATTTCTTTACACCCAGATTGCTAAAGTTACTCTCGTAGTCCTCGTTTTTCCTTAAAACTTAAGATTTTTCTTGAAGGGGAAGGAAAATGAAAATGCTTGTAGTATTCGAGTTTAACAGTGATTAAATTTAAAAGGTCTTTTTAGAAACAGCGAGTCAGAGAAACTCCATAGGAACAAGTCATATTTCAAATAAGATACGGCAGGAAGATAAGACGTCTGGAACCGACTTTTGTTATATAATTAATGTTAATTACTCCATCAAGTTGAACCGTGTTGCTTGGGTGGAAAAAAGAAAATAGAGTGCCTACCTAACTCTTTTCTAGCTAATCTCAAAAACCTTCTAATCCTTCTTCTCATCTTCAAAGCGAAAGCAAAGTGAACCAATTAGAAGAGGGAAAAGAAAACCAGAAATGTTGACTTTTATTAACAAATTAATTGACGAGCTGTGAGAGAATTGGATGTCTGTGGTCTGTGTAGGAAACGTTTTCTAGGGAAGGTTTTAAAACAGCAGATGTTTGTCTTGTCTCCGGCCGGTGGACCACAAATGGTTTAAATGCCTCTGGTGCCTGTCGATATAGGTTCATGAATCAAAGGTTTGACTATACGTTGTATAATTTGGTAGTTAACAAGCAGGCATGGTGGCTAATATTCATTCTTTCAGGTTCATGAATTAATCGTTTTTGTTTTTGTTTTTTTTTTTTGGACGAACGAACATGAATCAATCGTTTGGTTTGGTTGATTAATTAATTAATTAATTAATTTGGTCCTTGGAATTAATAATTAATTAAAAAAGATTGATCAGCAACAAAATAAAAATAAAAATAAAAAGGAGGGAAGGAAACTTCAACGATACCCAAACTGAGAATATTCAGACACAGAATATTATATATATACTTCAAGTATAACGTGCAGTTTTCTTATTTTACTTGTCCCAACCAATTTGAGTTATTTATTGCGAGAATAAGATCAAGAAAATTCTAAGTTTAGTGATTGAAAGAATGTGTCCACCAACCGCATCAAACAATTTATTAATTGACTCATTTTTTGTAACAATAAAAAAATTGGATCCTGTCTTTTTCTAATTGAACCAATCTATTTGACGCAAAAATGGATAAACATTGTCCTCTTTTTTTAAATTTAAAAAAAAATCCGAAAACATATACATTTCTGCAAAATACTTTCGTATATCAGAAGCTCAACATGTACAGAGATGCATGCTGTGTTTAAAGAGAAAAACAATTTGTGCAGAATCTGTTTCTTTACAGTTTATCATGTCAGTAGCACCGAAAGAGATTAAACTGATTCGAACCAACGTATACCTTTGTAGACAAGATTTGATGCTGTAATGAGTCGAATTCAAAGTCATTTTTTCATCATGTCTTATTAGTAATTAGGTCAGAAAACTACTTTTTACATATATAGGAATTTCTTTTTGAATTCTAAGTTATTTGTCTTGCCTCATTACGAAAAAGAGTAGCGTCCGCCTCTAAATAATCCAATATTTTTAAAAAGAAATTTAATTCATATCTGTCGATAATCAAGCAAGAAACCAGTATAATTTATTTCGTAATATAATTAATAAGTAAATTTAGGTTTTACCCATAAAAAAACTTTCACTTTTGGAAAAAGCCAAAGCTTTTTGAAAAAAGAAAGAATAACCTCTCAACTTTCAAACCAAAGACATGTAAATGTAAAGGATTTCTTAGGAAATCAAAAAATAAATAAGGGCAATTTTGTCCATTTTTGCTTCTTTTAAAAATTTTCTCTTTCCTTTGGGCTTTTCCAAAGTCTCCCTAATTAATATTAGCATATAGTTTCAACATTCGCCTGTTAATTAGTATTTATAATATTGATAATTAAACCATAATTAAAAGCAAGGGCATGAGCGATTGATTATCCACTCAATTAATCCAAAACAATTTGAATGCATCATCAATAAAATAAAATAAAGCCCGAGATTATCACAAAACCAAGTATTTTTTCCATAATTCTTTAACATTTTCCGCAGAGCCTGAAGTACGTAATTAGATTCTTCATTTTGTAGGCCAGAATTGGGACGAAGGAACTACCATGTTGCCGGCCCGTAGCTATATAAAAAAACCTCGGCATTGTCGGCAAAAAAAATGCCATTTGAATTAGGTTCTCATGTATCTTCTTGTTTATTTACAACATATGGAAACCAGATAGAAAGAGACTAACCCGTTACCCAACCAAACTATATGTTAGGTCAACACGTACGTATCCATTGGTCAAAAACAAAACGAGTGCAAGTAAATCCATGAGTACCAACAAATTAAGAATGAGTTAATTAATAACAAACTGATTAAGAACGAGTTAATTAATAACAAACAGACATAACAAAACCCTAAAGCCATTAATTAAAGAAATCGAGGTAACAGTTTGGCCGACTAAGCAGACGTAAGAGAATCAAGTCAGAGAGAAAAGCTCAAAAAAAGTGATTAGAGGACAATTTAGATACGATTTGAGTATATATATATGGCTGTTCATGCTAAACTAGCTGAAACTTAAAAGCCTCTTTGTTGCACGTGTATACTGGGCATTCAATTGAGATTGAGCATGAGATGACCAAAAAGTAAGATTGATTATAATGTATAATACGGCAACGTTCTGATCGTTGGGAGCTTTGACCAAAATAGGGCGTTATATTATATATAGTTACGGGAATATGGTATATATTTTTCTTTATCATTCTGTTAAGTACCTAACCATATATTAATTATATACCAAATGCAATGGATATAAACCATAACCTATATAATACGCCTTAAAATGAATATTCACATTTACAATAAACAAAAGAAAAAAAAAAGACGAAATAAGTTTCATCAACCAACCAACGAATCAAATGAAATTTTTTTTTTTTTTAAAATTTTTTTTGGGGACATTTCTTATTGAAATAAGCGGTAACATATTAAACTCACACACAGAACACAAATGCTAGAACTCAAACCCAAGAATGAAAGTCAAAGCAGACCTAGCTTAGCAAGCTTAGCTAGCATTCCTACTCAGTCAGATGAGATAGATTTTGTGTTTGTGTGTTGCTTTGCTCTCTTCTTCAACTATAACAACAGTCGTTTTCATTAAGCCCAAACCTTGTGGGTCCCACTCCTTTGCATACGTCATGCATGCGATGCGGGTGGCTCTGTCTTCCCATTCCGTCGAGTATTTAAAGACGGCCAGCCATTGAGACAATTACAAGCAACTTACAGCGCCAAAAGCACCCTTTAAGAGATTCAAAAACACCAAAACGCAAGAAACAAAGAATGAAGCACCCAACTCTCATTCTTTCAACGTTCCTCCTTCTCCTCTCAATCTCTCCTCCGGCCCACGCTGCCGGAGGCAAATGGCAACTGTTGCAACAAAACATCGGCATCTCCGCCATGCACATGCAGCTCCTCCACAACGACCGTGTCGTCCTCTTCGACCGCACCGACTTCGGCAAGTCCAACTTGTCATTGCCCGATGGTAAATGCGTCGGAAACGACTGCACAGCCCACTCCGCAGAGTACGACGTCACCACCAACACCTTTCGCCCCCTCACCGTGCTAAGCGACGTCTGGTGCTCCTCCGGCTCCGTTGCCCCCGACGGCCGCCTCATCCAAACCGGCGGATTCACCAACGGCGAGCGCCGCGTCAGGATCTTCGAGCCCTGCACCGGTTGTGATTGGAAGGAGATCGAGAACGGCTTAGCCGCTCGCCGTTGGTACGCCACCGATCATATTCTGCCTGATGGACGCCAGATCATCATCGGCGGAAGGCGGCAGTTCAACTACGAGTTTTATCCCAAGAGCGCGTCTACAAACAAAGTCTTCAGTCTGCCGTTCCTCGTGCAGACCAATGACCCAGACGCCGAAAACAATCTCTACCCTTTTGTTTTCCTCAACGTGGATGGCAACTTATTCATTTTCGCAAACAATCGTGCTATTTTGTTCGACTACGTCAAGAACAACGTCGTTAAAACTTACCCGCAAATACCCGGAGGCGACCCGAGGTCATACCCGAGCACGGGCTCAGCTGTGTTGCTGCCATTAAAAAACTTAAAGGCTCGGTCTATTGAGGCCGAGGTTTTGGTTTGTGGTGGAGCCCCCACAGGGTCTTATATCAAGGCAACAAAGGGTACTTTTACGGGAGCTCTAAATACATGCGCTCGGATCAAAATAACCGACCCGAACCCGCAGTGGGTCTTGGAGACCATGCCTCAAGCTAGAGTCATGGGTGACATGACATTGCTTCCGGACGGCACCGTTTTGCTCATCAATGGTGCGTCAAATGGGGCAGCGGGTTGGGAACTCGGGCGGAACCCGGTGTTGAACCCCGTTGTTTACCGACCCGATAATGCAGCCGGGTCAAGATTCGAGCAGCAGAACCCGACCACCATCCCGCGTATGTACCATTCGACAGCGGTGTTGCTACGCGATGGTAGAGTGCTGGTTGGAGGCAGTAACCCTCATCCTAATTACGAGTTCACTAACGTGCTTTTCCCAACGGAGTTAAGAGTAGAGGCGTTTAATCCCGATTATCTGGACGCTAAGTACGGAAATTTGCGTCCCAAAATCGTCACACCGAAATCACAAGCTAAGATCAATTACGGTAAAAAATTAACCATTCGGTTTTCCGTGACGGGAACGCTAGCAACGAATTCGGTGTCAGTGACGATGGTGGCGCCGTCTTTTACGACACATTCGTTCTCGATGAATCACAGGTCTTTGGTTCTTGCTTCCGAGAACGTAAAGAGTGTTGGGAAGTCGGCGTATGAAGTTGAGGTGACGACACCGGCTTCTGGAAATCTTGCACCCTCAGGATATTATCTTTTGTATGTGGTTCATCAGCAAATTCCAAGTGACGGCATCTGGGTCCAAATTATGTGAATCGAAGTACATTCGACCAAAAAAAGATCGAAGTACATATACATGATGTAGGTATAGTTGCTTCCTCCTCTTCTTTTAAGTTTTAATCACAAGCCTCTCAATTAATTATTATCTGTTATAAAATTAAAAATTTTGACGAACAGATATCACTAAGGATTTCTGTGTCAATATTATTTGATCGATTACATTTTCCATGTTGTTTTTTTGTTTTTTGTTTTACCGAAGATTGCAAGTTGTATTATAAACTGATTGATCGTGAATAAAGTCGGAGGATAAGTTGTCTTCATTGAACCTTTTCGCGCCAGTGCGTAATCATACTTGGAATAGTACTCCCGGCCGTGCATTGTTTCAACACGTCTTAAAGCACGTCATTTATATTATTATTCTTCTTTGATATCTTATTAATTTAAAATATATGACACTTATTTTTTTGGTCAAGCAAAATACATGACAGTTTGATAATTAAGAAATTGAATATTGTGGAATATTTGGCATTTATGGCATGTTTATTAATCTGTAATTGGATTGGGATGAATTGAATTGATGAGAATTACATTTCGGATTTTTATTGAAGTTGTTTATTAAACCATATAGATTGAGGGGAGTTAGATTCCGAATTCCTATTGAAATTGTTTACCAAACCATATAGAATTGGGATATGATTGGTTCTAATTACTAAAATGTTATCGTTGTTTGATTAAAGTATATAGCAAATTTGGAATTTTAAAAATTGTGTGATGATATAATAGGTAAAAAAAGAAGAATTTCTAATGGGTTAGTTCTTTAGAAATTAGAGTACCACATCTCACTCAAGAATTGAACTCCTCAACAATCAGGAATTCAATTCCTAATTTTGTATGAGCCCCACTTACTTTTCAATTATTTGATATGAAGTAAACACAGAAATTCTCCACAGGTGGAATTCAATTCTTGAAATGAATATATATCTTTTGCAACAAAGTGATTTTGTCTCTGTTTCTTTATTTTATTTTATTGGTTTAAGAAACAGCTATCATTTACTCTGTCAACTCAATTTGCTAAGCCAAATTGCGCAGTGATGGTCTCCGACTCAGTCTGTAGGCGAATTTGATTGAACGAGGCGGCCCATTGTTAGTACACAGAAATTAAATTTAAGTGAAGAACGAAACAAAATTCAGATAAAAACAATTAACCCCACAGAACTCTAACGCCAAATGACGAATGGAGGCAGAGAAATTGATCGTGGAGTGTTGAAAAAAGGTTTGCACACACACAATTATCAACACGGAACTTGTTCGTACGTATCTCTGAATAGTCAAGCAGAAAACCAATTGAATTGATTTCGAATTATATATAGTTTTCATTTATCTTCTAAGTTTCAAAATCCTGTCCAAAGTTATTTATATTGTTGACCCAAAAATTCCAGGCTTGCGATTGACTATGAAGTCAGTATGAAGTTCATGACAAATTGTATGTCATCAAAAATAAAATAAATTAAGTTGCCATACACGTAGATCATCAGAAGTTATGTATCTATCAAGTATGAATTTTTCCTGCAGTCCAAAGATGTACTGGAAAGTACCTTTTTTTCTGTAGGTTGATTGGATTAGGCGAGGGTTGGCATTAAGGAACGACCTGCTGCCGGCCCATATCCATACAAAAAAAAAAAAAAAACTCAACATTGTCGGCAGCAACTTTAGGACATACTTTACCTCACATCAATTGGTAAAAGCATAACAAGTGAAGATAAATCCATGTGTATCAGCAAATTGAGAAATTCATTGCTAAAGATTAACAAAGTTCTCTTGACAACATTAAAGAAATTCAAGTAAAAGTTTCACCAACGAAACATATGAAGAATCAAGGTAGAGAAAAGAGCTCAGAAAAGTGATTGAAGGACAACTCAGATATAATTTCAGTCTGGCTATTTGTGCTAAAAGCCTCTTTCTTGCACGTTGTAGTCAAGCAATTGTTTATAGATTATGAGCTCTATGCTTATTGCTTGTTAATTAAAAGCACGGAACTTTTCTCAAATTGGTGAAAGTGAATTTAGCAATGGCCCCTCTCTATCTTTTCAGATATATGATTGAAAAACCTAACCAAATAGAGCTATCATCATGCTAACTACCTATTAACCATAGATGATTGAAACCCTACAATTATTATGTTGCAAGAACTTGCAATTTATTATGTGCCCAACGTTCACCTAATTAAAAGAGAGTGCAATGCAATGGATATTATACCAAATCATTTATGTGATTATTGCTGATTAATGGTTTAATATTAGTTAGAATTATGCACGATCACAACGACGCACGCAAGTGATGATCAATTTTAATGAAATGAAATTAATTATATTCAGGTATTGATTTAAGATGGTAATGTTAGAGAGACACATTAGTTGTGGTGTAATTCGGATATGAACCTAACCAGAGCGTCTCCCAAATTGAATCCCACCTGCGTGCATTAAAATGATGAATTTCACATTCACCTAACATTTGTACTTTAAAAAGAGGAAATAAGTTTCATCAATCAACCAACGAAAGAGTAAGCAATTAAGAAATAGAAAAAAAAAACAAAACAACACAAATCGACAAGGGTATTTCAAAGCGAAGCTCAACTAGCTAGCTAGCATTTAGATTATATCAAATTGAGAAGAAGGATTGCTTGCTGGTGTTGAACTACAAGGGTCATTTTCAGTGATGACACACCTAGTCTGCCCCACGCGACGCGTTTACATGCATGTGGATGGGTAGTTACTCTGTCCCCTCTCTTTCTCTCCCACTCGATCTCCACACAATGCCAAGGCAAGCAAAGGATTTAAGAGACCAGCCAACAAGCCAAGTAAAACATTAATATTACACCAACAGACCAAAACACAACACAAAGGAAAGAATGACGACGCACCCAAATCTCATTCTTGCCTTCCTCTTCTTCTTCTTGTTCCATTTCCTCCTCATCTCCCTGACCCACGCTGCCGGTGGCAAATGGCTGCTCTTGCAACAGAATATCGGCATTTCCGCCATGCACATGCAACTCCTCCACAACGACCGCGTCGTCCTCTTTGACCGCACCGACTTCGGCAAATCTAACTTGTCTCTGCCCGAAGGCCAGTGCCGCAATGACCCCAACGACACCGTCCTCAAAGTCGACTGCACCGCCCACTCAGCCGAATACGACGCCCCCACCAACTCCTTCCGCCCTCTCATGGTCCAGACCGACGTCTGGTGCTCCTCCGGATCCGTAGCACAAGACGGTAGCTTGATCCAGACCGGCGGCTTCAACGACGGAGAGCGCCGTGTCAGGATTTTCCAATCCTGCACCGGCTGTGACTGGAAGGAGTACGACAACGGCTTAGCCGCTCGCCGTTGGTACGCCACCAATCACATTCTGCCAGATGGGCGGCAGATCATCATCGGCGGCAGGCGGCAGTTCAACTACGAGTTTTATCCCAAAAGCGAGTCGTCTAGCAATGTCCACAGTTTGCCGTTCCTCGTGCAGACTAACGACCCCAAAGTCGAAAACAATCTTTACCCTTTCGTTTTTCTCAACGTGGATGGCAACTTATTTATTTTCGCCAACAATCGAGCTATTCTGTTCGACTACGTGAAGAACGTCGTCGTTAAAACTTACCCGCAAATACCCGGCGGCGAACCGAGGTCCTACCCGAGCACCGGGTCCGCAGTGTTGCTGCCATTGAAAAACTTACAAGCTCAGTTTGTTGAGGCTGAGGTTTTGGTCTGCGGTGGGGCTCCGAAAGGATCTTATGCCAAGGCCGTCAATGGCACTTTCGTGGAAGCTTTAAAGACATGCGGTCGGATCAAAATAACCGACCCGAATCCTCAGTGGGTAGTGGAGACCATGCCTCAAGCTAGAGTCATGGGAGACATGACATTGCTTCCGGACGGCACCGTTTTAATCATCAACGGGGCAGCGGTTGGGACTGCAGGATGGGAATTCGGGCGGAACCCGGTTTTGAACCCGGTTATATATCGACCCGACAATGCAGTCGGGTCAAGATTCGAGCAGCAAAACCCCACCACCATACCGCGGATGTACCATTCCACAGCGGTGTTATTACGCGATGGCAGAGTGTTGGTTGGGGGCAGCAATCCTCACATTTATTACGAATTTACCAACGTGCTTTTCCCAACGGAATTAAGATTAGAATCATTTAATCCTGATTATCTGGATGCTAAGTCCGTTAATTTGCGTCCCAAAATCGTTGCACCCCAGTCTCAAGCTAAGATTAATTACGGCCAAAAGCTAGCCGTTCGATTTTCTGTGGCGGGAACGGTGGCGCCGAATTTGGTATTGGTGACGATGGTGGCGCCATCGTTTACGACACATTCGTTCTCGATGAACCAGAGGCTGCTTGTACTTGCGGCGGAGAGCGCGACCAATGTGGCCAAATCCACGTATCAGGTTCAGGTGACGACGCCAGGTTCGGGTAATCTTGCGCCTTCCGGATATTATCTTTTGTATGTGGTTCATCAGCAAATCCCAAGTGAGGGTATTTGGGTCCAAATCCTGTGACAAAATACGACAGTATATATATAGATGGAAAATGTTAAGTTTATCACATTTTTATATCACATTATGTATCACATCTCTAATAAAAGTGGATCTCATTGTATTGGTAGACTCCACTTTTATGAGATAAATGGTATATAATATGGTATAAAAATGTGATAAGCCTATCGTTACCCCATATAGATAGTTATAGTAGTTATTTTCTCTGGCTTTTTTTTTCCTATACAATTTTTAATTTTATTTAAAAAGGAATTAGTTATCAGTGGAGAAAAATAAAAACCTGCATTGACAGACTCAAGCTAGGAATACAAAAGGAATTAGTTATTGTCAAATGCAATTCGATTTTAAAGTTGTTGTATATTTTGGAAGGAGCATCTTACTTTTTTTAATACGTAATCATACTTGCAAGTTTTGCCCCATGCATTGTTTCAACGTCTTAAATTCAGCTATTGTCTCTGTCACTTACTTATGGGTTTTGGATAGTGTTTTATAATTTATAGAGCATCGGCTCAAACAAAACAAAAAAATCAATGATTAGGCAAATTATTAACATCATATCTCTTTTTCCGAATGAAAACATATGTTAGAGTATTCCACACGTTGATGATATGTTAGACCTACTCACATTTTAATATAATATTAGAACAAGTTATTTGCGTGTAATCAGTCGCATATGATGATTTACGTGTATATCGAGTGTGTGAATTCAGAAAACCAATGACATCTAAAAGCAAGGAAACTTCTGGGATTTTGTCTATATTTCTGATACTTTTGGTTTTTCATTGGCCCGGTCCTTTTTATTTTCACACAAAATCATTATCACTACAGAATGCTAGTTTGAAGCAAACACCGCCCAATATTAAATTGATTCTTGTCTATTAAATATTTTTAGTTGCATTCAATTCATTGCATGGGTTGGGTAAGGCATGCATCACCGTGTCACACTGACGATTGATGTATTTGTATTAATTTGAAGATTTTTGGCATCTAATATTGTTAAAAATATGCACGGGATGACGGGACCATGGGAGTCATTTTCACCCCTCAAATGTCAAATTACATATATTTGTACACTCTACACACCAAGGCTACGATCGATATACCATCAGATCAGGCCATACCCATATGTCAGTTGTTTCAACTTATATATATCTGATAATAAAAACAAGAGGCTCCAAAAGTATTATTCCTGCAAGTGGGTTGTTGTTCTTGTGTGTTGTGTTCACATGCAAAATAAGGCTGTGTGCTCTTCCACAAGATTTCATTTATCAGCCAAGACTTCCAGTGAGTACGATCTATTTTTAAGATCAAAACACAATCATGGGACAGATAAAACAGGAGACAACTTCCTTCTCATGTCTTGTCGGTTTGCTGAGGCATATTGCAGTGATTTGTCTGGGTGTGCTGCGTGCATGTAAGATTGAAGACGGCACATGTAAGCGTAATGTACAAAGAAATTAAGAGCGAAAACGAGATAATAAAACAGTTAACCCTATATGCTGTAGAAATCAATCGATATATTTTATATTATACAGGATGGAATAAATTCCAACAGGAAGCTCGTGTGTATGTATGACATTCATGTGAATAATAAGATCTGCGTCTCTTCTCCAATACCTAAAGATATATTGGTAATGAGAGAGAGAGAGAGAGAGAGAGAGAGGTGGGATGAGGTTCTGTCTCTGACTCTGAGAATAGATGAGTAATTGAAAAATTGTGCAGCCGTTTACAGAACATGACGATTGTCGATTTCGAAAGGAAAAAAGTGATAGGTTTGTTTGTCTGCAAATAAGAGACTAGCTAATAACTACTAGTGGATCACGGACGGGTAACTGACGCCTTTTCAGGATTCGCACGCAACACAGGTCACGGGTAAGTGTTCATAATCATATGGGCCAAAGTTCCATTGTCGTTTCAAATTAAAGCCACCTTTCACTTACCCCAACCCAATAAGTCATATATAACATAATATACAAGTCATTTCCTATTTCGTTCATTATCAAGGGCTGCTGACATGTGAAAAATTTCACGAGTTAACTAGGAGACAAGAGCTTCAATTATCAGGACTAGTTCGTTCATCTACCTAGTTGTTGTTGGTCCATTGTGGTCTGCTAGCTGTTTTCAGATGAATTATCGCGTTGTGTTGTAAAATGAGTCCTATCGAGCTATGGATGGTACAAGTCTATCTTATCGCTGCAAAACAATCACTACAAGCCATAACTTGGGTCCGGTTCCTATAATGGGCTCTGTAGATGACAATAATGGAGTCATTCTATAGCGAGAGCCTAATATATGCTCCTTAAGCGAGATCTGAGATCCTAATTCTTAAGCATTAGATCATGCAACCAATGATCTAACCAATTTGATCAAACCGTTTATCTCTAGATCATGCAACCAATGATCTAACCAACTTGATCAAACCGCTAAAGAGAGAAGGCCTCACGGGATGATGAATTGGGCTTTATTAAGAACCAGAAATTGGGAGCCTGATCAATTGGGCTGACCCATTAAGAATGCTGCAAACACAACGCTTCAACTTTCACCAACCCAACAGATCTGTGATCATAATTGCATTTGGTTTCTGGATAATAACGATGGAAATTACAACAAAACAGGTGTAATTCCAACCAGCACACGTTTTCTGCAACGCCGATTGACATATCGAACACGCAAGCTCATGAAGAAAAACAGAAAAGCATATTGATGGGCAAAATTATAGTCTTATATGTATCAACAACCTGAAGTTCGAAAGCAAATACAACAATTTGGGAAGATTTATGCCCAAAAGCTCAATAAATGCTTTACTTCTATACAGAAACAAGTATCAAATGGCTGCTGCTCTAAAACACCTAATTATCTAAGAAATTAATATGAAAACAAACTGAACATATTTAAGCACGTTCGCCACGGATGCGCCTAGCAAGCTGAATGTCCTTGGGCATGATTGTCACCCTCTTGGCATGGATGGCGCACAGGTTGGTGTCCTCGAACAGACCCACCAAGTAGGCCTCTGCAGCTTCCTGAAGCGCAAGCACAGCATGACTCTGAAACCTGAGGTCGGTCTTGAAGTCTTGAGCGATTTCACGAACCAGGCGTTGGAAAGGCAGCTTGCGGATCAGAAGCTCAGTACTCTTCTGGTACTTGCGAATTTCACTGTGTACATCAAAACAGAGGATTTTAATTGAATTAGGGCACGATTCAGATATTGAAATTCAAGAACAGGAACGTCAAATTAGAGAAAACACTTACCGAAGAGCAACGGTTCCAGGGCGGTAACGGTGAGGCTTCTTGACTCCACCAGTTGTTGGTGCTGATTTCCTAGCAGCCTTTACAAAATTAAAACGAAACACAACCAAAATTAGATCCAAGAATTTGATTATCAATTATAATTTTCCATCTAGCCAAACGGCCTACTTTGAAACCATAACGAAACGCACCTTGGTGGCGAGTTGTTTCCTCGGAGCCTTACCACCGGTTGATTTGCGAGCAGTCTGTTTGGTACGAGCCATTTCTTCACAAATTAATCACAAAATTCGCAGAGAACCTGAAATCAGAGTCACAACGAACCGATCAGAAATGAAAAATGGGTGATGAGAAGTAGAAAGGAATTGGGGGATTATGTGGCTTTCGAAATCGAACCTTTCGAAATGAACGAGGCTAGGGTTTTAGATCTTCACAATTATCAGGAGATTTGAGGGGACAAGATTGAAATGATGCGAATGAGAGAGAAAGAAAGGAAGTACAGGTCCTTATATATGTAGGACGTTTGATTGGGAGAGTCGGTTGAAACGTGGACTTGGGAGTTTTCAACATTGAATCCGATTTGGAGAAGGAAAAGGTCTAAATCCGCGTGCTTTGTCCCTGATTGGCTGGGTTATTGAGGCACGGATTGCCAACGTGGACGGGTTGTGTTTCTTTTCTGAGAGTATTTCAGAACGAGTCTTGGGAAGGAAACTCGGACGAGTTGGTATAACAGTCGCAACTTACAACGACTTGTCGTGTCCGAAAGTAAAGTGTTTGTTTACCCACGTCTCACGTGACTTGTCCACCGTCCACTTTTGTCGTCCACTAGGCGACTTTGTCAGCAACAAACAAAGGACATGCCGTTTAACGATTCCACACGGTCGAAATCTTCTCGACCCAATTTCCTTCACCCCGCAAAATTGAAGAGTTTGGTGGCTTGATGGAGGGTAACAACAAGAAGGGGTACGCGTGGGCAATCTCAGCCGGCCTGAACGCCGCTCTGGCTGCCGTTTCGGCGAAGCTCATCACTCCTCAGGTGCCTTTCCCTTGCACACTTGATGAATTTTAGACCGTTGGATTTACATCGCAAAATCCTGCTTGATTTGTAATTGTTTTGTTTTGGGGTCAACGAAAGCTTGATTTGTAATTGTTATTGTTTGAACAGATTGTTAGGTATGGTTTGGTGATATTGTTCAATGCGACAATGTGGGGATGTTATGTGAACAGCCTGAAAGCTCTGTCTTCTCTGCAAGCTACTGTCACAAATTTTGCTGCAAACTTCCTGTCTTCTGGTCTAGCTGGATACTTTTTGTTCCAAGAACCGTTATCTTTTCAGGTAAATCAATACGTGCTGATGATATTGGACCAACTCACACCGATTTGTTTATTTTCATATGCTTTCTTAGTATATGCTTCTGAGTCACTTATACGATGCATTGCTTTTGATTTTGAATGTGAAGCAACGAATGACATTGTTAAATGGTGGTTTTCATTCCGGTTTCGGAGCGCTACAAATGTGATTGCTTTGCTATTATGCATTTCTGTTGCTGCATATAAATTATCCTTGACTTGTTTCTTTTGCATATCTGATTATGAGAAGGCTTGTTTGACAGTGGTTTGCAGGTGCCCTGCTCATTGTAGTTGGTTCATTCGTACTTAGTAAGTCAAGTATTGAGAAGAAGGCCCATACGCATTAACATTTCTGCATTTCACTTCACCCTTGTAGTTGAGATATCAGATAACTCTAGATTTCCATTTCTTTCCTCTTCCGATAAAAGTAAGGAGACAGAAGAGATTTTCTGAGAATGAGTTTTATATCTAAACAGTGAAAGAATGAGTTTTATGCTTATTGTCATTCTTCTTCCCTCCAACAGAAAAGTTGCAATCCTTTCAAATTAATTGGTTTTATTATGCAGTCCTATAAACATATGATTTTGTTTCAATCTTGTACTTAACCGCATTATTTCATTTTATACTAGTTTAAGTTTTGTGTGGGTATAATGCTATGCCAATCCTCCCCCCACCACAAAAGAAGAAACAGAATCACACATATACATTGGCCATGTCACATTTCTCCTTTTACCACACGAGCGGACGAGCCCATGAAAATTAATGATGATGGTCGAATCTCTATGCCACGCCACATTGAATTGGACGGCACCTTTTGGGTTAATTCAAAGCGAAAGAGCTCTTGTTTTTCCCTTGGAGACATCAAACAGTAAAATATTTAAGACTTAATTGTAGCAATATTCTTTGAATATGTGTTTGATTCGTATTTTGATCATTGAATTTGGAAAATGACTGCTCTTGTCCAACCACTCCAATTTTGTTAGCATCATGGTCCTATGTTAGATTTTCTATTAAATTTTGGAGCAAATTAGTCATTTCAAGTCCAACGTGCCACCACCTCTTTGTACCCAAACGAGTTCACAACATCCACAACCTCCTCCATCTTCCTTCCCTTACCTCACCCAACCTCAACTCCACCACCACCCATCCCCCGAAACCACCTACGTTAACAGCCACAATCCTTCAAAATCCCACACGACCCCACTCCATTGAGACCATTCAATTCCTCCTTGACTTATGAACCGTATACCCATTATTGATCCCTCGACCTTCAAATCCAACACAAAGAGGAAAACGAAGGAGGTGGTGGGCAGCAAAGTGGAAGAAGAAGACTGGTGCGCATGAAAATATGGTTTCGTCCTTGAGAAAGAACATAAAAATGTTAGCGTGTCTTGTGGACCACTGACTTACTTTCCTTACACACCAAGGATTCCTATTAGAATTGTAATTGATTTACTTAAATTACTGATTTCCTACTGTAAATAGAAATATGCATTTATTATTTACTTGGACATTAAAGCTCCGTTGTATTACAAATATGACATCTTGCAAGAAGAGTAATATACGGAAAATTCCTACAAACAAATATTCTTTCATAGTTCTTATATTTTAGAATAGTATCAGAGCGGCAATCTTGGGATTGCTAACTCTAGTTTCTAAACCCTGGCAGCCACCATGGGGGAGGATGACTCTCCTAATCTTCATGGCGATAGCACCACTGCTTCCTCTTCTCCTTCTGAACCAATCATAGCCGAGCTGAGTGCCCAAGTGGCTCAACTCCTAAAGATGCAAACTCTACCTAGACGACCCCGAACTTAACTCAGACGACGACCTCGAACTCAACCTAGATGGATGACACTAACTATGCCCTATGGTCCCAAGTTTTCAAGATGTATAACTCTAGAAAAGACAAATTGGGATATATTAATGGCGATCTTCCACAACCCCCTCCGACTGCTCTAACGTTTCCCAACTGGTGCACCGAGAACTCCATCGTGAAGGGATGACTCATCAAATAAAACTCACTTGTGCACCATTGACTTACTTTTCTTACACATGAAGCTTCTGTTGCACATATCGGCATTAGTTGTTGGATGGCACCAACTATGCCTTATGGTCTCAAGTTGTTGAGATGTATAACTGTGGCAAAGACAAATTGGGATATATTAATAGAAATCTTCCACAACCTCTTTCGATCGCTCTAACGTTTCCTCGCTGGCGCACTGAGAACTCCATCGTAAAGGGATGTCTCATCAAATAAAACCCACTTGTGAACCATTGACTTACTTTCCTTCCACACCAAAGATTCTGATTATAATTATAATTGATTTACTTTAATTCCTGATTTCCTACTGTAAATAAAAATAAGAATTTATTATTTACTTGGCCACTGATACACAAAAAATTCATACAAACAAATATTCTCTCATAATTCTCATATTTTAATTTTAAAAAATACTAATTTTTCCTAAGTTTGACATAAAATGTAACATATGACTAGCTAATGAAAGTAGAGTTGAGAAACTACGGCATCTCTTTTTCAAATTCAATTACCAATATGAGAATCGAACATGAAGTTAAGAACTATTGCTACAATTAAGCCAACATTTAAAAACTCTCAAATGCTCTTGGTTAATTGGCGCGAGTTAGTGCGTGCAAGAGGCTAATTAGATGCTAAATAAGACGACCTCATGTGCGCGTAAGAGACTAGCAAATACCAAATAAAACCCGCTTTATAATTTTTTCAATTTAATTAGTAGACAGAGGGAAAAAGTATATAAAAAAACAAAAAGAAAAAAAATGTAAGAGAGGTAAAACCCCACCCTCACACCACTAGTACTCTACTACAAGTCTGTCTACATCTACATCCTCTCTCTATGTGTCTGATGAGAGAGCACAAAAAGTTGAAAATTCTTCTTCTATCTGACTATTCCCCTTGCACGGGTTATCATCGTCTTCCGCGAAAACCAGGGTTTCTCCAAACTCTCTCAGTCTCTCGCCGTCTCTGGTAAGCTCTGATTTCTTTCTTCCTCTTCTTCCATGCCGATTTTCTTCCTCTTCTTCCATGCCGATTTTCTTCCTCGTGGATTATGTTTTGGTCTCTTTTGTATCCATCACAACCGTCTTTAGTTTTTCAGTAATTGAACGTGGTTTTAGGTTGTGCTTTTAGAGCAGCTTCGAATTTGTGTGGCGTCAGCCGCTGTATGCTTGATTTTGGTTGCGATTGTCTTTTCACTCTGCAAATGAAGCTTGCTGTGTGACCGGATTGGAGATTTTGAATTTCTAGGGTTTTTAGTTCTGCTGGTTAGGAACTGAAGTTTTTTGAAGCTGCAGTTCTTACGGATTTTGAATATTTGATTATAGTCTTCGTCTAAGAATTGATTGAATGTTGCAGAATCGGTTTGTGTGTTGACCAGAGGACGAAGTCAATTTTAAGTTCGTTCTTCTATCTTGACTAGTCCAATGGAACGTTGGTTTAGTACAATCTGTAATAGCACCTCCTCTTGAATAAGTCGTAAGAGTTAAGTTCATTTTAAGTGCCTGCGATTGATCAATATGTTCTGTAAATCAATTGAAGTAAAAAAGTCATGACTGATTTCAAACAAGTATATTGATTTCGTAGTTGATCCATGACTGTCAGAGTCGGTTTAGACTTTATTCTGTAGTTGATGACCTGTTTTCTGAAAATGTATCTTGTGGGCTTCTCCTACATATTTGTGCTACATCCGAAATCTGAACTTTTTTTCTTTTGGACATCAACTGCAGGGTATGTAGCCCCAATGTTGGTTTCGTGTTTAACCAGCTGAGCTGAGCATTATACTTGTGTTGGAGGTGTAAAACTATTGTCTGGAACTGTTGCTATTTGCAGATTTCAGATGGATGATAGTGGGCATCGTGAAAATGGAAGAATCAAAGCAGAGCAGTATAAAGCAGCTCAGGGTCAGGTATCCGCAAACAATTTTCTGAACACAGCTACATAAAGATAATATGATGTGAACTAGCACATATAAACTCTTTCATGAAGTATTCAGTACTCAGTATATGCAATTTCACTTGAGAGGCATATCTGATGAAATTTTGTATCTCTCTGTTTGTTTTAGTGGTTGATGCAACATCAGCCATCAATGAAACAGATAATGGCCATAATGGGTGAAAGAGATGCAGCTATTCAAGAAAGAAATTTGGCATTTTCTGAGAAAAAAGCTGCCCTTCAAGAGCGAGACATGGCATTCCTGCAGCGAGATGCCGCAATTGCAGAACGGAATACTGCCATTATGGAACGAGACAATGCCATTGCAAATCTTCAGTACCGGGAAAACTCCTTGAATAATGGTAATGTATCTTCTTGTCCACCAGGATGCCAAATTTCACGTGGGGTCAAACATATGCACCACCCGCAGCAGCATGTGCATCATCCTCCTCACATGAATGAAGCTTCTTATGGTACAAGGGATATGCACACGAGCGATTCCGTCCCAATGCCACCTGATGCTTCTTTGCCTACAAAGTCACGACAGCCCAAACGACCTAGGGAACCCAAGACAATGGCACCAAATAAGAAAACCTCAAAATCTCCCAGGAAAGTGAAGAGGGAGAGTGAGGATTTAAATAAGATGACATTTGATAAATTACACGAGTGGAAGGGCAGTCAGGATATGGGTGGCGGAGGTGATGATGTTAACAAACACTTGGTTGTGTCAAAGTCTGATTGGAAATGTCAGGACCTGGGATTGAATCAGGTTGCATATGATGAGTCAACCATGCCAGCACCGGTGTGCTCATGCACCGGTATCCTGAGGCAGTGCTACAAGTGGGGGAATGGGGGTTGGCAATCCTCATGTTGCACTACTACAATGTCAATGTACCCATTGCCGGCAGTGCCCAATAAGCGACATGCCCGAGTAGGTGGCCGAAAGATGAGCGGCAGTGCCTTCAACAAGCTACTTAGCCGGCTTGCAGCTGAAGGCCATGATCTGTCAAACCCAGTTGATCTCAAGGATAACTGGGCCAAGCATGGAACAAATCGCTACATCACAATCAAGTAGACCTGGAGAAAGTTTAAATTCAGTAGAGGTACAGACAGGTAGGGGGAGGGGAACATAGTGATCACATCATGTATGCATTTCAAATTTTCTTTTCAGCTCGGTGGCGGGGAAAATAATGATTTGATAATCAGCAGTTGAAGTAGTTGGGTTTGGGAACGTTCAATGCCAGCTATAGCCTCTTCAACGATGATAAAGGATTTTCTCTATTCTTTTTTCCACATTAGAAATGGCTGAATGGGTTGATAATGCAGTGAGATTTTCTGGAAGGCAAAGGCTCGGTAAACAATGGCCATTTCTAATCGTCTTGGTTAGTAGCGTGGAGGACTTAAATCTTGCCCTTTCAAGTAAATTTAGGGGGCTTCTGTCCTGTATTTGTAAAACCTTATTTCAACAGAACAAATTATTTTTCTGTTGTCAATTATCTAAGAGCACTTCGTCCATAATTATCTTTCTTTTCTTTTTTTTTGCATATTTGTAATTCTTTTAGGTTCTTTACAGAGTTCTCATTCCAGTATGTGCTTAATTTTTAGGCATATTTGGTAATTCCAGTAGAACTGTTCCTTCCATTACTATGTGAATTCTCACTTTAGTCCTTGGACGGTCGGGCCAATGTAGCAATTTGCTAGGTTAATTTAGACCAAACCCCACAAGAAAGGTACACCAACTTGGTAGCAAAGCAACTATTATATGAAATTTGATTTTTGCAACGAAATCTTATGCAAGGAAAAAGGAAAATAAGAAAAACTTTTAAGAGCTGTGTCAGATAACATTTCTTCAGCATCCAAAAGTCAGACAGGGATAACTGTTAATATTGTGATCTCATCATACACAGCACTTCATCAGAAAAAGATTACAGAAAAAAAACAATGAGTAATTCATTCAAAATATAAAAATAAGAAGTAAAAGCAAAAGTTTTTTTTTCTGTCATAAAAAACTACAACAAAATTCAATAACTTGAACACAGCCTCAGACCGTCCTAGTTCATGATAATTTTTATCAACATAAACGCAAATTTTTATTTGCTTCTGTCAATATAACATAGTCATCACCGGCAAAACATTCCACGAAGAAAATAATGTGTTAAAAACGCCTTTCAAAACTCGAAAAGAAATAACAGATGTTTAAAACTTCTTACACCTATGAACAATCGGCAACGGAAGATTAAAGGTGTGAAATATAAACGAAGAGAGTGAGAAACGCGAGAGAAATCGAGAGAGGCATCAGATCTTCCTATTCAATTAAGAATGAATCAAAATGCCCAAATCGAAATCCGAGCATTCAGCAACTGAAAATGTTCATCAATTGGCCTCACTGATTTCGTTGAATTACAAAATAGAAAACCGACAATAAGAAAAGAGATAATAAGGCGGCGCAACAGCAGAACACAAAAAAGACACAACAGCACCGAGAGAAACTCGAGGCTGAGGAGCGAGAGAATACGGCTACTGTGAGCCCTAGGGTTTTACAGTTCTACTGAAAGCCACCCCCTTCGACTCGTTTATAAAAGATTTCGGGAGAGGGTTTGGGTTTGGGAACTTCGATCGGACGGCTGCGATTTAAGATGTTTTCAGTAGTGGGCTTCGAACGTCTTGTATGGAAATGAGAATGATTGGGCCACGAGATACAAGGTTCATTGGTAAATAACTGAACGTCATTACACTTAGGCCCAAACAGATACCAAGCACCCAAATTGAAGTATATTTTATAAGCCCGAAAATATTATATATTTTAAATACAGCCCGAAAAGAGTATTTGTTTAACGAACGAAGATCAAAATGTGTTAGGCACTTCAAATATATACATTTTTTTTTTCAATCAATTTTAATAATCCAACGTATGTGGTGAGTAGTGTTCGTCTGTTAAAATTATATTGCCTGACTGTGCATTTTCAGCTCGTATTATGATAAAAATATAATTAATCAAGGGCGCGGTTCTACCCACATGGCAGGGTGGGTTGCTACCTAGCCCAAAATTTTCAAAAAAGATAAATAGCTAGATATGTTTAATTCTGTGAAAAAAATTGTTGAAATTCTATCTTTATCAAAATAAATAAATAAATAAATTATATCTCTATTTTCATTGTACTACAGAATACGCTTTACTTGTTCCATTGAAAATTTTCTCATCATGTTTTTCTTGTAGACTGAAACTTTCCTTTAAACAATTAACATTTTCTCTTTTTTCTCTTTCTTCCCGTCACTTTTCTTATTCTTATTTTTTTTCTAGTAATCTTCTTCATGATTCTCTCTTTTTTATGTGATGTGTCTCTCTTATAGAATTTGGGTTTGTTGTTATAAATTGAATTTATGGCTTGTCGAATTAGGATTTCTGAATTGAATTGAGAGTTGTGAAATAAGAGCTTTGAATTGTGAATTAAATTCCTCAATGTTGGAGAAATTATCTGATATTTTCTTTTAAGCCCAAATGGAATGATTTTTTTTTTCTTCTTTTCATATGGTTTTGTTGGGTTCAAGTGAATGTATGATATTTTCTAAGCCCAAAAGTGGTCTTCCTTTTCTTTATAAAAAAATCACATATTTAGTATTGAGTGTATGTACAGTGGGTGCCACAATTTAGAATATGTCCTTGGCCCTTAGAAAACTCTTATCGCCTCTATTCACTTATATCGTTGAGTTTAGTGTGTAAGTTTCGCCCAGCTAATTATCAAATCATGAATCCGCCACTATAATTAATTATTTAAATTCATAATATTATGACAATTATAAACATTTTAGGTTTTTTTAATTATATAATAAGCGATGGAGGGAGGATTCGAACATAAGATTTCAGATGAAGGGATAACTATTCTTAACCACTTGAGTTATAAGCCCCTTAATAAACATCTTATGTTTACTTTAACAGTTTGACAAGATAATATTTATATGCGACATTCTCACCTTGCACTAAAGTTTATTTTTAGGAAATCATTCTCACATTACACGTTTTTCTTGTTCTAATTTATTTATTTATTTTTTAAAGATATGATATATTTAAAACCTTGATAAGTACTTTTTTGGTAAATGGAATAACTTTCCTTATGTTTGAATGAAAATTCTTGCAAGATCAGAAATATAGATTAATTTCTTGATCAGTTTTTTCTTTTTGGGTATCCAATAATTGTACAAAATATTTGAAGGGTTTATTTGGAGGGTTTATTCGAGGGTGCATATCATTTTGTTTATTTTTCGGTGATCTGCTAAATTATAATTTTTTTTTCTTGTGCTGGTGACTCAATTGTAAATTTGTTTGCTTGTGGCTTTAGATTCTATCATTTCTTCACTTGATTGATTTGATTAATAAAATAAAATCTTTTGTTAATATCGTAAATAATAAAATAATCACGCACTTGTCCTCTCCTGAAGACAAGGAGAACGAGAAAAGCCGGTGATAAAGGAAGAAAAAAAAAAAAGAATATATAAAAACGCGTCTTGTAATTTCAGGCCTTGTCTGAAGTCCTGCTATGTTTACTGTCCGTGCCAAAACATTGTATTTGTAGTCAACAAAAACAAGCCAAAATCCGTGAAATCACCGCCTTTGACATTTTGATCATCGGTTCCTTGCCATTCTACTGAAACAAGCTTGGCCAGCTAGGGATTATATAACCAACCAGGTAACCAACACTAATCTGCAACCATAATCTCTCTCTTTTTCTGTCTCTTAAATCTTTATCCCATTTCAGATTTTCTAGGGTTTCATTTTAAAGTTTTGGGTTTGAGCTTTAGAGGCTTTTGATTCACATTTCAACTAGTTGGCAACTTAGCGCATGGTTTTTGTTTTGATGAATCAAGGTTTTTAGCTTTAGAGCGAGCACAGGAAGCTTAGCTAAGCTTAATGGAGGGCAGTGATGAAACTGGTAGTGTCAAGCAACGACCCAATTCAACATTTGGTTCATCATCTTTTTCGGTTCCTAAACCAAACAGCCATTTAGAGATACCCAATTTCAATTCAGCTCAAATGGGTTTGCCTATGCGCCAATCATCCCCAAGTTTGAGTCCTGAGAACAGTAAGAGGCCTGGTATACCTCCTTCACACCCCAATAACCACAATTCAATGCCTTTTTCGCATATCATGAGGCCTCAATCGGGTTCTTGGCAACTGGGTCCTCAGAATTTGAGCTCAGTGCCCTCCCATACAAGATCCTTATCTCAACCTTCGTTTTTCTCACTTAATTCTTTGCCCCCATTGAGCCCTTTGCCTTACCGCGAGCCCTCGTCTTCTTCACTCTCTGACCCAAATTCCGTTGATGTTTCTATGGATGAAACTGTTGTTAATTCTCATGCCCCGTCGCTTCGTTCTCCAGTTACTACTGACAGCAACGCATTTTGGGCTGGTGATGGCCTTCCCCCTCGCAGAGGTCACAGGCGCTCTAACAGTGATGTCCCATTAGGATTCTCAGCTGTCATTCAGTCTTCACCTCAGCTGATTCCCATTGGGCGTAGAACAAGTTTGGATGGATCAGCTTCTGGAAGAGAAAATTTGGGGATTGGCAAGCCAGTTCAGTTGGTGAAACGGGGATCAAATGGGGATAGGGATGGTAACAAAAATGCTGAGGGAATGGATGAGAGAAAATCAGGGGGAGAGGTTGTGGATGACTTGTTTAATGCATACATGAATTTGGACAACATTGAGAAAATGAACTCGTCTGGTAATGACGATAAGGATTTGGATAGCAGAGCCAGCGGCTCAAAGACAAATGGGGGTGAGAGTAGTGATAATGAAGTGGAAAGTGGTCTAAATGGAAATCGTTACAACGGGCAGAGGCCAGCTTCTGGTTTTCCGAGTGAGAAGAGGGAAGGAGTCAAGAGGACTGCTAGTGGAGATGTTGTACCAAATGTCCGACACTGTAGGAGCATTTCCATGGATAGTTATATGGAAAATTTGAATTTCGATGATGAACCACTGAAGCCCCTGCCGGCAGGCCAACAATCACCTTCCGCTTCCCTAGATGGTAACTCAGGTAAGTTCAGCATGGAGTTTGGAAGTGGTGAGTTCAATGCAATTGAGCTGAGAAAGATAATGGAAAGTGAGAAACTTGCCGAGATAGCCCAATCAGACCCCAAGCGTGCAAAGAGGTGTTGTGTTTTTAACTTCTATCCTATTATCTATTTTTTAATGGATAGCTTGTTAAGTGAATTTTCTCATATGTGATCTTTTCATCCAGGATTTTGGCGAACCGTCAGTCAGCTGCGCGTTCTAAGGAGAGGAAGATGCGATACATTGTAGAATTGGAACACAAAGTGCAAACACTGCAGACAGAGGCAACCACTTTGTCTGCTCAGTTTACCAAGTTGCAGGTAGGTATTTATTTGGGGATTTCTGATTCTAAAGTCTAGCTCTTCCCTGTTTGAAATTGAACTTCATCATATGTTCCCTGACTCTGTTTTATTTGCTTGTGTCCAGAGAGACTCTGTGGGTCTTACTAGTGAGAACAATGAGTTGAAATTTCGTCTTCAAGCTTTGGAGCAACAGGCCCAACTTAAAGATGGTATTATGCCTTTTTCTTCAGTTCTTTATATGTCTGTTGGAAACCACAGTTATCATATATTCCATTCCATATAAACTAATTTCTGTAGATTATTTCACATGAAAATTTATCAACCAAAACACATGTTGAAAGTTCAGAATGCATACATAATTGTGTTATTAGCCTTCACTAGGTTTTCCGCTATTGCATTTCTAATTTGGTTGCATATAAAGTTAGGTTTGGCCAAACAGAGGTTTCTTTGTATCTTCCCCTAGCTTATATGATTGATGTTTGAAAAACTAACAATATTGTGGTTAACTTGAAATAGATCTATTTGAATAACTACCCTTCTTCTTCTTGTGTCTCTACATGTAAATTTAACTTTATCCAGCTATAACCATTCTATTCTCATGTCTGTGATAGTCCACCTCCTTGACTATGGATTTTCATTTCAGTTCTACGAATTCCTGAAAACGCAGAAACCAGTAAACTTTTCAGTTAGTTTTAGCAATTATAACTGTGCTGCTGTATCTTGAGGAAAAATAAAAATGCTGCTGTATCTGTCTGCATGTGCTTTTCATTGTGGAAACATATTTCTACTGATCTTGATGAATGGAAGCAAAGTGAAATTTTATTCCTCCCACTTTGGTAATTATAAATGTTTCATATCAGGTGGAATTCCTAACCGTATAGATATTCCTGTAATCTGTCAATACCAAGTAAAAGAAAAACAATATTTTCGTTGAATTTTCTAGATAAAGATGCAGAATTTGCATATGAGTATCAAGTATTCTTCCAGGCTTGTGATGAAAGCGGTCTAGGATTGAAAGGAGTGGTCAAGCTTAAACATTAAGTGAATAGATCTAAGAGATTCTTCAATTACTTGATGTATTCACACAATCCTGTAGGGCAAAAGTCGATATTTTGATAGGAAGACAGAGGTTACAGTCAAATTTAACTCAGCCCTGCCCCCTGGCTGTTTGAAAGGATTAACACTTGGGTCTCTTCACTCCCTTCCCTTTCTCAAATACTTTGGTGGGTGGTAGTCAGCTTTTAGGTCCATAATTTTGTGATAGTTAGATTGCCTAAATGTTTAACCCCGGAGCTTGATTAATTAACACTTTATAAATGCAACTTTTTTAACTACTAAAAAACCCTCTAATTCGTACAGTCATATTTCATTTATGGCATATTCCTTCTTCTGATGTAGATGGGATCTGGACTGATTTTATCTTTATATTTTCTTTGGTCTCTGATGTTGCAGCTTTAAATGAGGCCTTGACTGGAGAAGTCCAGCGGCTAAAGCTTGCTGCTGCAGAGATCGGTGGAGAAGGGCACCTTTCAATTAATCAACAAATGCTCCAACTACAGCATCTCAACCTTTATCAAATGCAACAGCAGCCACAACACCAGTCTCAACAGCACACACAACAGCAGTTCATGCAGCCTCAGCAAAACAGACAACCTTCCCATCAGCAGAATGGCAATGGAAATGCTGCTGCTGCTAAGCACGAGTCAAGCGAATAGGTTGGCCAACACATACGTTGGCTTGTATTGGTTCAGTAGATTATGGGTGACAAAATTTATTTTGAAATGATGTCATATAAATCCATATATATATATATATGTCTAAATTTATTGACATAAGTATTATTGTGAAATTTATATAACTTAACCATTTTTTGGTTCATTGGGTTGGTTACTTCTGTTGTATTGAAAGTTTTACTTGGGGGAGAATCAAGTCTTGGTTAACTGGTTGTTTGTAATTTTCTAATTTTGTTTCAAATGTGGACTTTGATGTTTAGAACATATACTATATATATCTACAAGCTGGAATAACTCTAATAAGCGCAATTGTAGTCCAATTGACATTTTTAACCATCAGTTTTCATCTCAGTTACAAATTTCAATAGAAGCAATGTATAATATGAAGATTTTATGAATAATGATATGTATTTCGTTGAGTTATTTACACTAGCATCCCTTCATGTTTTTGGCTTTTTCATAAAATTCCCTAAGGTTTTAGAAATTATACGAACACTTCTTGAGGTTTCAAATTATTTTCACAAAACATTTTTTCGTTCATTGTTTGTCCAAAATCTGATGATTTTCATTTAAAAAAGGGTACTGATTTTTCTACTTCCCTTTTATCCACTTACACTCCATTTTTTTAAAATTGTATGTTCTCACTCCTCTTTGTTCACTTACACTTCATTTTATCTTATAGTAAAAAGTATTTTAAAAAACAAAATGGAGTGTAGGTGGATAAAAAAGGGAGTCGGAAAATCACTACCCTTTTAAAAATGCGTGCAAATGACAAAATCAACCTCAATGAGTGTATATGTAATATAATCTCAAAGGCTAACTTTGTCATTTTGAGAATTTTTTATATATAAAATCATCAATCTTTAGATGAAAAATCAACAAAAAAGAATTTTGTGAAAATAATTTTAAACCTCAAAGGATGTTTATGTAATTATTGAAACTTCAGAAATTTTGTGAAAAATATGAAAACCTGAAATAGTTAGAGATTATTTTAATAATTTCATATGAATGCACGAATTTAAACCAACAAATGCGGACCGAAATGGAATTTTACAGATTCGTGGAATTATGTCGGGGTTTCTAAATTGAAAGCTTAATTCTTTTGTCACATAATTGAAGTATTTAGTTAAATCATCGAAATCATGCAAAGCTTCAACTGCTCAATCCATAAACAGAAGAGTAGTACGAGTAGGGTCATTCATAAAGGCCACAGCAACCAACTGACTGAAAGAATTCTACTGCAATATTAGAGTTATTCACATGAAAAGTATTTAAAATAGAAATGAAATTAGGTTAGCCTCACGGGAAACATACGATAGGAGCCTTGATGAAAACAAAAGCAAAAGTAAAAGTTGCGAAAATGAGCGGATTAAAATACGAATAAATACGCGTAAAAGAGAAAGGCAAGCTGAAGATTTTGAGGAAAGAAAAGAAGCAGCAGCAGAAAATCTAGGGACTATTTTATTATCTACATGGCGTGCGTTCCCTTTTTATTTTATTTTTCTTTCTTTTTAATTAATTAAGCCCTGTTCTCGTAAACCCAACCAAATCCCTCCCTTTTAATATTTTCCTTTCCCATTTTGAATTAGGGTTCCATTCCTCATCCATTTCTTCCACCGTTCCTCCACACCCCAAAACCCTATGCCGTTCCCGATCTCTTTAAACTAGCCGTTGTCTCCGTTTCCCGCCAATCTCACCTTCATCCCAGCCGTTCATTATTCACCTTTTGAAAACTAGCCGTTAGATCCACCGCTTCTGGAGCCATTCCGCTGTATATTTTCCTTATTGAAGTCTTGACCGTCGGCTTTGCCGGATTTTGACCTGCAATGTCTGCGGTCCAAGTGGAGAAGAAGGTCGAGGAGGAGGAGAGTAAGAATGTAGAGAAATCGGGAGAGCTCTTGTTCTGTGGCGGTACGTCTTGGGATGTCATTGGTCGGCGCAAAGGCGCCGTCGAAGGCAACTTGATTTCTCCCACGCGCCTTCGCCCTCTCGTCGGCATCGATATCCGTTTTGTAGCCTCGGGTTGCTGTGAGTTTCCTTATCACTGCTTGTCTAACGCAGTTTGAATTTTTTTTTTGGTGGTGAATGTGATAATGATTGGTATTGGAATTGATTGTTTTGGTTGTGTAAATGTTGGCTCAGCTTCCTGCCATTGTGTGGCATTGGATGTGGAAGGGCGTTGCTATACTTGGGGACGCAATGAGGCATGATCACACTCTACTTTTGGTTTCTTTGTTTATGCTTGTGGTCTATTTCTTTTGTATTTAAGTATGAAGTTATGTTTGCAGAAGGGGCAGCTGGGTCACGGAGATTCAATTCAGCGTGATAGGCCGACTGTAGTGTCTGAACTTTCAAAGTATGTGGCTTCTCTGATGTTGAACGTATTCTTGATAAGAGTAGTTAAGAGTTAGTGTTATAGCAATGAAATATTTTGATGTCGGTGCCCCATTGTGAATCTTCAAGTTCATCATCTTTGGAGAACTCTTCAATAATTTTAAAGAAATTCTCTATTGCAGGCACAAAGTTGTTAGAGCTGCATCAGGGAGGAGTCATTCTGTAGTGATTACTGAGGATGGGTATTCTTTCGCCTTTGGCTGGAATAAGCATGGACAGCTGGGTTCCGGTTCAGCAAAAAATGGTAGGTTCTGCTTTGTAAAGTTGGTCTGATGAAATTTTAGGAACTAGCAATGAGAATCTGATGACAATTAGTTTTCTGGGATGCTTAATTGAATAATGCTTCACTAATTAAATACATCCATATTCCCTTAGTTTTCATGATGTTATACTATCTGGAACACACTATCTGGAAGAGTTTGTTTTCTGCTCTCTATGTGGACATTATGCGATGCCAATAGAAGAGCCTAATTTACTTTACAACTTGGTATTGAGTTTGTTCAGTTGAGTCTTGGATTAATGCTACGTGTTCTGTTAGTAGAAATTGTTGTAATTTCTAGTATTCAAGTCAAATTTCCACTGAGAAATAAACAACAAAGTGATCCTTTTTAACACCCTATTCCTTTTTCATGGCTCTTAATTGTACTTAGCATATTTTGTAAATCTTTGACAGTACTTGTGTGTATAACTGACAGCCTTTTGGTTACATACTTGCTTTGTGTTCTGTAGAAATTGAGAAATCCCCTGTTCGCTGTCAAGTGTCTGATGTTAAAAATACAGCTTGTGGGGCTGACTTCACGGTGTGGTTATCTTGTGTTGAAGGAGCTTCTATACTGTATGGTCTGCAGTTATGCTCGAGTTTCTTGAACTTTCGGTCAATTGCTTAATTGTCTTTGTTCTCAATTTGTTATGATTACTGGCTGAATTACAAATGTTTCTTGATTTCCAGAACTGCAGGTCTTCCACAGTATGGGCAACTTGGGCATGGTACAGATAATGAGGTATGTTTTAGGGTAGATTAATAGGTGTTTTTTGTACATTTCTTTACACCTTTATATCTTTGGACAATGTGGCCTTTACTGGTAATGGAATGCCCTGGCAGTTGTTTATGAAATTAAGCGTGAGATAAATTATGGATGTCCTTGCAGTATAATACTAAAGACAGCTCAGTGAGGCTTGCGTATGAAGCCCAGCCACGCCCTAAAGCAATAACTTCTCTGGCTGGGGAAACCATTGTGAAAGTTGCGTGCGGAACAAATCATACAGGTTATCACAATGCCTGCCCTCTCTCTCTTCCCCCTTTCCGCTGATTGCTGTATGTGTGTTTTCTGTCTGCAATATGTGTCGTTATCGTTTGCTTAATTCTTTTATTTGTTTTGGGAATACAGTGGCAGTGGATGCAAATGGCTATGTTTATACGTAAGGGCTTTTATATGGCATTACCTTTGTCTTGCTTCCAAATATTTTGATATTTGAATGTCTGCCTAACTTGCAATAATTTATGGTGAAACTCAGGTGGGGCTTTGGTGGTTATGGAAGGTCAGTACTCACTATTCATTCCCAAGCATTTGTTTTTGTTTGTTTTAAATTTTTAGAAGTGGATGAATTTTTCTTATGAATTTGTCTATTGTAATCATCTTTGTTGTCATTTTTAATTTTGATCGTCTTACCCTGCATATGACTCTGGAGTGCTGTTTATAGGCTTGGACATAGGGAGCAGAAGGATGAATGGGCTCCTCGTCGTGTTGATGTTTTCCAAAGGCAAAATCTTCTGCCTCCTGATGCAGTTTTATCAGCTGGTTCTGTGAACTCTGCATGTACTGCAGGTACCCAATTAATGTGTTACCAAGGCTCTTTCTCTCACTTGTTCTTGCTTTGGTTGCTATATCATTGTTCACGCACCTTATTAGAATACCGTTCTTATATTCTCTCATAAATTCTTATATTTTCATGAGATGTTTCTTCATGTCAATTTTTGCTCACATGTTTGCTTGCATAATTGGGTTTTTGTATTATTCGTGGTTTTCAAATTCTCTTAGCTGCCTCTCTAACAGATTTTTTCTGTTTGGAAGAAGTGGGAAGCTTATAAGCATTAAGCACAGGCCTTATGCTTTGCATAGTCACATTTGGAAGGTCATGGCACCTTACCGCATGTCAAACACCAAAACACATTTATAATTTAAATTGAAGTTAATGGAGGAGAACCTTTTCTCTTTATCAAGAGTTGATAATTGATCATTGATCTTTGTGATCACAGTAACTGCTATAATTTTTATATTTCACTACAGCCAATCACTTTTACGGTCTGGTGTTCCTCCTGATCGTCTATATTCTTTTTTCCAGGTGGAGGGCAGTTGTATATGTGGGGTAAAATTAAGACCACGGGTGATGACTGGATGTATCCTAAACCACTCATGGATTTAAGGTTTGGCTCTCATCATTAATCATCTTTAATTAGTAATGCTTTTCCTGCTCACTGTAGAAGCTTCGACTCTTCTATATCTAATGCTTGCCATTTCTGTGATATTTAATTATAATTTATATCTCCTGACTGTCATCGTTTTTGGGGGAGGGAAAGCAAACTATTTAGAGTTAGCTTGGAAGTTGTTCCTTTTCTCTTGGATTATCTTTTGAACTTTGATTTTAATTTTTTTTTTTTGTAGGGATTCATAAAAACTAAAGTTTTTGGTTTTGTTTGTAACTAAATGTGACATAATTGCTTAGAAATTTTTTCTCATCTTTGTTGACAGTGGCTGGAATTTGCGTTGCATGGATTCAGGCAATATGCACCATTTTGTTGGTGCTGATTCCTCCTGCATAAGTTGGGGTCATGCTCAGTATGGAGAATTGGGATATGGCCCTAATGGACAGAAGTATGTGATGGGTCATGATATGATATATTTATTTGTTGAGATATTTAGTCATATACCCATTCTTAGCACTAAAACTATAAATAAACCCTACACCATTTAATTTCTATAAACATACCAAAAAAAAACCCAAAAAGAGATAGCTGGCCCTATTGAGTGTTTTGGGCCTTTTTATGAGTTTTTGGGTTGGGTTTGTTTTAAGAAATTAATGGCAGTTTTGTAATTTAAAAGAAGTTAAGAGCCTTTTTGTTATGTTGTAAATGGGTTTTGGCTGTGTTTCTAAAGTCCATTTCATATAGGGTTTTTTTATAATTTGAGCTCCTATATTAGGTATATTAGTGAATCTCCCTCATTTGTTTTGAGGTCTCTTTTCCCTTTCTTAATCGTTGGTTTTTTGTTTTGGCTGCTTAGGTCTTCTGCAGTACCCAAAAAAGTGGAAATTCTTGACGGTATGCATGTTATGAGGTGTGTATTTGTTTTTGTATTGTCTTGTTTACATTCTTAATGTACCATAAGCTTCAATTACAAGTTCCCGTGCATAATGATGGAGGATTCTACAATGTAGTGTTGCATGTGGTATGGGCCATTCCATGGTTATTGTTGACAGAACAAATGTTGGTGACCGACTTGACCAGGTAACTCAAAATTGGTCGTCTTTTCTTCTTTTTGTTTAATGTGGGATTCCAGTATCTTGAATCCCAGTTATATGCAGAATGTAGAACTAATTACGATTGAATTCCATCTCCATCTTGTTTAAGTTTAATGCAAGGCTGCTCTCTAACTTATATCTTTTTGGCAGCTTGATGTATATGATGGCAAAGCTTCTGTTGAAGGTATGCTGACTTCAGTGGTTGCAATGTGTATTTCATTCATCCTAGATCTGTTGGTCCCAGAAGAGTTGGTTCAAACTCAGTGAAGCTGTAAAGTTAAATCTTGTTTCTTGATTTGTTGCATTAATCTTGTTGCAGGGAGTGAGGAACCTTTGAGTGGCCCTCCAGTTTCTAAGCAAACCCCTAAAAAGGGTGCTTCTAAGGCAACTCAGAATTCCAAGAGGAAGAAGTCAAAAGATTCTTCTGATTCGGAAGAAGAAGACGACAATGATGGCGACAGTGAGGACGAAGACAGTGATGAAAGTGATGAACAGGTCAATGGCAGGACAGAACCTAAAAGGCAACGGGGAGGGAAGGCTTCTGGTAGAGGTCGAGGCAATGGTGCTAAAAAGGCAGCACCAGCAGAGGGAAAAGGCGCTGGGCGTGGACGGGGCCGCCCTCCTTCCGCAAATAAAAGCCCAAAGCCCGCACAAGGGAAGACTGGTACGGGTAAGAGAGGAAGGCCTCGCAAGTGATAAGTTGTATTCTCGCAGTGGGCCCAGTCAAAACCGGAAATTTTGTTCTCTCAATGTAGAGAAGTATACTTTTATTGCCATGTGGCGCGCTCTTTATCTGGCGCCACTTTCAATTGTTTAAATGTTTTTTTTTATTGTTTGCATTCACTTCAAATATTATGTGATTTAACTGATTGAAAACTGTGGACTGAAACAAACACTCTGCTTTTTTAACATCCGGCTGAAATGAAAGAACGTGAGTGATATATCTTGTCCCAAAGTTGTATTTGATTGACATTTTCTCTAATCTTCTTCTTCTTGTGCAGTGTTTTGTTTAAATAAATAAATAGCTTATCAAGTGTAAATAAAATTTCTTTTAAAGAAATAGGGCTTAATTAGGACGAAGATCAAAATGGGCCGTCTGTGAATTCGGGGAAAAAGTTTCCTGGCATGGGGATGCCAAGTCAGAAAACCCATTTCATATCCCAATCCAATAAGATTGTGCCATATGTCCAATATGCACAGTACATCTCTTCTCCCGGTGCAAAGCAAAGTTCCCTTTTTTATTTTTTTTTATTTTTTATTTTTATTTTTTATATATATATATATGTTCTTTTTCCCCAAAAACAAACCTCACGGCTGTCACTGCAAGATTGTAACCACTCAAGAAAAATTCAAGAATTCATCTCAATCTTTCATGATACTCAAATTTTCAAGTGTACAAAAGTTCATTTGAATGAACATAAAATTCAAAACCTTTTAATTATTCCAAACCCTTGGTTCAAATCCAAGCAAAATCCCCAAACTTACACTTAGATTTCCCCAAACAAAACTTAATTCAAGTTTCCGTCTAATTTCACGTCAACAAGAAACCCATGGTAGAACTTTCATTTTAATCATTGTCGACCTGCTGGTTTGCATGACCTTCTTGATGGCATCCATGGGAACAACAGTGAGGAACCACTGGTTTCTCTGGGTTTTTTGTTTGAATGTGTTGAATTCGAGTGGGAGAGAACGAAAAACTTGGACCTTTTCTTGAACAGTTTCAGTTGATCTTACAGTGGAAGGCCGGATTCTGCGAGTGTATGAGGAGAGAAAATGAAAAAACTGAGCTTTGCTTTCAACTAGCAGGAGAGAGATGGCTTTGCGAAGATTGGGCAGGTGGCACAATCTCATTGGATTGGGATATGAAATGGGTTTTCTGACCTGGCATTCCCGTGCTAGGAAAGTTTTTCTCGTGAATTTGGTCTAATTATTTTGACACGTCATGGACAAAGGGAGTTTGTGGTGTGATGAGCTTCTAGTCTAATAATGTTTTGGCTTAGAATATTGAGTGGAGAGGGGAGGGACCATCAAGCACTCATGTTTGCTTGTAAAGTCAAGGAATAGGAAAGCTGTGAGCCCCCAAGCATCAATAGCCTTCAACGTATTGCAGAATACTAAACACTGACCTCACTCACTCCATATGCTACAAAGCTTGTTGGGCATGGATTAAAGCTAGACGAGCCTAACAGGCCCCATCTTTCATAATGATTGCAACTTTATGTCCATATAAGAGGAAACACATGATGAATAGTTCAAACCCAAGAAACCCTCAAGATCCCACTCTTTTAAGCTATGTGAATTATCTAAGGCCAAAATCGATAGACATGGCTAGACCGCAAAGAGCTTATAGTTTAAGTGATTAAGAGTAGTTATCTCTGCACTTATGATAATCTCCTATTTTTTAATATCATTTGTATTAAAAATAAAAATAATAATAAAATAGACAATTAGTAAGCATGCCCAAGGAAGGAAAGCTCATGGCTTCGACAGTCAGTACCCTAGACCTGTATAATTATAAACAATTTCAATCATTTCCCCGTCGGCCATGTGACCAAGGGCTCCACCAGCCTTTCTCAATAGAAGAGAGGACCACGTGGTGGAGAGTCATATATGCCGTTGTACCTAAAAATGGGTACAAAAGCTGATTGCTGAAATAATTCCCCACCCAAGATTAAAATGATGGTTTAATGCCTAAATGGGTATGATGCCTCAGCCTTTCTGATTGCGACTCCTAGACTTACTCTAAATCTTAATTTATGGGTAAGAACGCTGTTAAGCCATCCAAAACAATAATTTTTGAGTGGGTTGGTGCCATTTATGTACATCTCAATGGTAAAATAGATGAAGGGGATAGAGACCACACAACTAATATACAATTATTGGACCTTACGTGTTTTAGCATGGATTAGGGTTTGTTTTCAATGATCACACTTGGATTGGTTTACCAAATTTGCTTTTTATAACTTTACATAATTTTACAGGACGACAAAGACTGTCATTTTTGGAATCCAATTTTTTTTAAACCGTACGGCGAGACGTTTGGGTTGGAGCAGAGCAGAGCAGGTCGTCTAACCGTCCAACCACCAAAATCAGAGAGGTAGCAAGCGAGAAGAGGTTTCTAGCAAATGCCTTGGTGGGGCCGCACATGACAGATTCATGGCAATGGCAACCCATTTGCAGCTGCTGAAACATGGCATATCCCTTGTGCAAGCATATAATATCATTGTGGATGGGATATACATACAGTATGCAACTCAGACTCCCATGTGCTCACACGTGTCAATTAGGTGGACAACCACGTGGCACGTGAGGACAAAAATAATAGTTGTTGGTCGACTCGTTACTGGTGTGGTTCCTTACTGGGTTGGAAATGGGAACTGGAACCCAATAGGCCAACATTATTTGTCAAACAAAGCGTACAAAACAAATACAAGACAGCCTCCGTTGTTAAGACACCACCGTTTTCATTTATTCTTCTTCTATCTCTCTAATCCTCACAGGAAAGCCACTGTCGGGCCCACCCACAGCCCACCGTCTGATTTATCATTCTTATTTCTCAATCGTCACGTTATTCTCGTGATAAGCTGATTTTTGTCGGGCCCATGTGTTAGGTTTGAATTGTCTAATCGTACGAAATTTTGAGCAATTTGCCTAATCAAAGCTCATCTGATCTGTGTACTAAAACATTATCGGCACATCACATGATATTAGAGACCAATGGAGTGGACCACTTCCATGTAAGTATTGATTTATGTTTAATTAATACTGGCAAGTATAAGTCGATATAAACGCTGAATTGTGATCACTCATTTATATAAATTAATTTTTAGTATAGTCTAAAAGTAATTAACAGAAATTTTAAATTTAACTCACGTGAATGCAAGAAGAATTCTATCCAAATTAAACACTAACAAAACATACTACAAATATGAATTTCTTTTTAAATTTTAAATGACATATTTATCCAACTTGTATTTACGTGATCAATAGCATCTATAATTTTTTCTTTATGAACTATAAATTTCCTACCTTATTTTAACTCGTGACACTTACACTAAAAATTATCCCATCGTTATCATAGTTGGAGGATGGTTGTAATAGAGAAAACTATAATTAGGGGTGGGCCAAGTAACAAAGCTGGAGTGCGGGTAAACAAACAAAACCGTCATTAGCACAAAAACAAATGCACTGAATCTAACGTTAACTTTTCCCTAATCCGATTTAGCTTCGACATTTACCCGCTAAACGCAATTTCTCGTGACAATCGGCTGGACTGGTGGATAAGATATTTTGATTTTCCAGTTTTCTTTAAATATTATAAAATAATTAAAAGTTGGACGTCTGACAGTTTTTCTTTTTCTTTTTCTTTTTAAATGATATTTCACCTCGTCCTCTTTCAACGGACGGGCGTATTGTGCAACGGACCTGATAAATGGCGGACTCCACATAAGAATTTAGCCGGATTTAAGGAGTGTGTTGAGGTCCGTGTTCTTAAGCTACATTTGTCACAATTTGCAACACCGCACCAACATAGGCGGTTTTGTCTCTTGAGAGAAAGAGAGTGTCTGTGTCTGTGTTTGTGTGTGTGTTTAAGAGAGAGAGAGAGAGGTCTGGGTGTGGGTGAGAAGTGAAAAACAATGGGGAAATCTACCTCTTGCTTCAAAATTATCACATGTGGTAACGATTCAGCGGACAAAGACGATCTCGAAGCTCCTGAGGTATCTGATTGGTTCACAGTTTCTGCATTTTGGTTTTCTTTGACTTTCCATTTTTGGCTTGTTTCCGTTGGTTCAATTTTGTTGGGTTCTGCTGTGCTCTTTTGATTTGCATTTCATTAATTTGTGATTGTGAGGGCTGAGATTAGATAGTTTTGTTTACTTTGTTGATTTGGTTAATGAACCTTTGAGATGCTGTGGAGCGTTACTAAGAAACCGCTAATGCTCTGTTTGGAAGCTCAGAAAACAAAAAAAAGCTGTACTGAAGATAAAAGAGTTTCTAAACTAAGATCTGACAAAATCTAGGATCTGTATTTAACTGGATTTCTATTCTATACAATCCTAGCATCGAGTGGAGGACATGCTTATTAGATTAGGAATGGAGATACTTCTAATATGTGATTTTCATATCATGGAAAGAGTGAAGTAAGGACAACCAAATGGTTTATATTTGAAGATTGTGTAACTTTTGCTAATATGATGTAATTAGGCTAAATGCATTCGTAAATTTTCTGAAACCCATGTTATATGCAAGAACATTTGGTTGATCATAACCGCCATCTGCATTTCGTAATTACTGTCAACTTTTGATCTCATGGTTAGCTGATATATGGTAATAGGCGTAGATTTTTCTTTTGCGATTCATTTAAAATGCTTATTGCATGCACGTAGTTGCTTCTAATAGCACTTTGTTCTATGTGTGCTCTGTATTGATCAATGTTCTTTCCATTTCATTCTAGAGCAAGGGTTCAAGTGACAAACGTGGATGGAGTTTCCGGAAGAGGTCTGCACGGCATCGAGTGCTAAGCAACACTGTGATCACAGAAACCCCCACTTCTGGACATAAGGAGATCCCAGAATCTGCCACTCTTAATTTCCAACCACCAGCTAGCACTACTGTGCCAGAGAAAATATCTGTAATACATTGCAGTGACGAGAAACCCCAGTTGTTAACTCCTGAGAACCCAAAAGTATCCGAGACTGAGCCGAAAGTATCCGAGACTGAAGTGAAAGTATCTGAAACTGAAAATACCGCAGAAGATCAAAGTGCAGTTGAGTGCAAACTCGATGAGTCTGTTGTTATTGTTGTCCAGACTGCTGTCAGAGGATTATTGGTAATTTCTCTTTTGGATAGACATGAATTTTGAGTGTCTAGTTAGTAGCATTCCAACTAATGTTTTCATTGAATTATTTGCCAGGCTCAGAGAGCATTTCTGGAGCTTAAGAATGTCGTTAAGCTGCAAGCTGCTGTTCGTGGGCATTTGGTCCGTAGGCATGCTGTGGGAACTCTACGATGTGTCCAAGCCCTTGTGAAAATGCAAGCTTTTGTTCGTGCTCGCCGCGCTCGTCAGCTGCATCGAGGTGGGGAGCATGAGAAGGATAACCATAATTCTAAGATCTTGGTAATGCTACTCAACTCAAATTTGTATAATCTGATCTCTAAAGGGTCATTATCCAAATCTATTCTTGCCTTCAGTAATCTTGTTCATAATAGTTTGATGGTAGTTTGTATGGTGGCTAACACCTCTGTCAACGATGGTCAAGCCAATAAGAACAACTCCAAGTAACAGCAGTGCATAATTTGTCATGTTATGTAATCCAAATGTCTAGGCACCATTTGAGATGGAGATAGCCTTTCTCCCAAATCTCTTGTTGTATTCAACTTTTGAAGGAAAGTTCATGGTTAGTTAGTCACTTTGAGATGCTACTGTATTGTACACAATTCATACGTCCAGGCACCATTTGAGATAGATATAGCGTTCTCCCAGATCAAATGTTGTATTCACCTTCTCAAAGAAAGTCATAACTGGTTATGTGACCTACAAGGAAAGCTCAGCTCATTATATAATGAAGCATTGTTTTAAAAGTTCTTTGGCATTGGGAGGTTAGTTTAATCGCATTTGAATGTTAAAGTTTTGCCTTGGTGTATGATATTTAACTAGTATTTGCATTGGTTTATTTTTGCAATTGTGTTTATAACTTATTTTGTTATTGCTATTATCAGTGGTTTCTGTCATAATGGCTGTGGAAATGTTCTTTGAGACAACTTATTAGTGTTGTTACTTGTTCCTGATAAATCTTCCCAAACATTTTTCATGTTTCAGGAGAAGGAAAATTTGGTAGCCAAATCAAATATGACATACACTTCAATTGAAAAGCTACTTAGCAATAGGTTTGCTCGCCAGGTATACTAGACAACTTTCTGTCCTGTGTTCTGTAACTGCAGTGCAGTTTAATTTATCTTTCATTCGTATATCTGAACTAAACTGATCTTTTTTGAAATTAAAGTTGTTGGAATCATCACCGAAGACCAAACCTATTCATGTCAAGTGCGATTCTTCTAAGCCTGATTCTTCTTGGAAATGGCTGGAGAGGTGGTCGTCAGTCTCATCAGTTGATACTCCAGAGTCAAAAAAAGTAGTGCCAGAAATAGAGCAACAGGAAAGAGAAAAGGAAGAAAATTCTGAGTCCCCTCTGGAATCTAAAATTCAAGATGATGTTCTTTGTGAGATATCAGACTCAAAGGCTAGCATCAACGAATCGATTTTGCCCTCCGAAAGTGAAGAGAATCTGATTATCTACGATGCCGACAACTTCAACTTTCAGGCAAGCCATTCTACCTCTTATTCTGTTCGAGGTAATATTGAGCAGCCTCAGGTGGAGAACACCAGTACATCTGATGTGAAAGAGATCTCAGCAGAGATAAGTTTTCTCCCAAATCAAAGTATACAACCAGATGCAGATTCTCAAATGGAGCTCAAGTCTTTATCTGGGAAGCCTGGAATGGAATTTGAACAACCTAAACGTTCTATGAAAAGATTAGCCTCAGAACAACTAGAAACTGAAGGGAAGAAATCTGTATTTGGATCCAGGAAGGTGAGTAATCCTGCATTTGTTGCTGCTCAGTCGAAATTTGAAGTGCTGAGTACAACAACCAATCCAGGTAGATCGATCAGTCCATCCCATCAAGATGATGCTGCAGTTGAATTACAGAGGGACATATTCTCAGCTGGGGTGGATACTGAAGTCAGGGCAAAGGAACTCAGCGTGGCAGAAAATCCAGTCGTCCATGGATCAAAGGTTCAAGTTGGTGGATCTGAGTGTGGCACTGAAATCTCTATTTCTTCCACTCTTGATTCACCTGATAGATCCGATGTTGGAGCTATGGAGCATGAACATGAAGCCAAAGTTTCAGTTGATGGGATTTGCAATCCTAACACTGATGTAGATGTCCAAGCCAGAGATGTGTCCACAATCCCATTCTCCAACTTATCTGACCCAGCCTTGGATCAGCCAGAAAAACTTGATGTTGTTAATGGTGAGCCCATAGATTCTGTGGTTGCTATGGAGTCCCCAAAAATAGAGTCTGAGCCAGAGAGAACGTCTGATCTGCAGAGAGAACAGGACACTGATGCTGGTATTCAAACATATGGGACATCCCCAGAAGCTTCTCCAAGAAGTCATTTAACTGTCCCAGAGTCCCAAGGGACACCTTCTAGTCTGATATCAGTGAAAGCTAAAAGGAGTAAAGCTGATAAGAGTGGCTCCAACCAAAAACGTAGGTCTGGGTCTGCAGGAAAGAAATCTCCCTCTAATCCAAATCATGATTCTGGATCAAGTAAAGATCAGAAAAATGGGAAGAGACGGAATTCATTTGGTTCAGCACAACCTGCGGAACACGGTGATCAAGAACCAAGAGATAGCAGCAGTAATAGTTCTATCCCACATTTCATGCAAGCGACAGAATCTGCTAGAGCAAAGCTTCAAGCAAATACCTCCCCTAGATCAAGTCCAGATGTGCAAGACAGAGACATTTACATCAAGAAACGACATTCCTTACCTGGTGCAAATGGAAGGCAGGGGTCTCCGCGCATCCAGCGGTCAATGTCTCAAGCACAGCAGGGTGCAAAGGGAAATGGTATGCATGCTTTTCCTATGATAACAATTTGTGCATCCTTAGCATGCCTATTTTCTGTCAACAAAGTTGTCTGTAACATATAGAATTACTTTTGTCAGAGTAGTTGGCAATAATTCCATATTAGGTAGAGTCGTTTGCACTCTATCATGATTTCTTACCTTGAGTTCTGTTTCTTTCAGAGAGAAAATGGAACAGGTGAAGAGTTGAAGTAATCAGACATCTCAAAGACAACGGTGGCAGACGACCAGTTCTTAACAGGAAATTTGGAGTCTGTTGATTACATGACTGGTAGCTACTTAAGATTGTAACTAGCTTTTTTCCACTTCGATAGCAGCTTAGTTAACCCACTCTAGTTATTGGGTATTTTTTCCTTTCTATAAATATAAGAAAGTGAGTGACTTTTTCATGTACATTTTTTTTTTGCTGGTATAATTGTTTTCTGTAACTTGTTCCAAATGGTATAATCTGCGTGTGATATTATTTGGGTCTAGTACAGGGATGCTTTGGCTTGGTTATCCAAAGTTTGAGGCAAGTATAAGGTAAAAGCTTTTGAAAGCTTTTTGCCAGGTGTGGTGTTATTGTAATAAAACTGAATTTTCTTTATTTCTTTGTTTGCATTATTTCGTAATATTATTACGAGAAATATTTCTACAGAATTTCCATAGGCATATCCTAGGTGGAATTGAGAGAAATATTGTTAACGTCATGAAACCGTTAACTCAATAACAGTCTATCAAACTCATTGTAGATATTTTTCAAAATTAATCGCTTAAATCTATTAAATTGAGGTTACAAAAGTCAATAAGATTTTGTGAACTACGTAAGAACACAAAGCTTTACCAAGACCTATGAATTTCCTCATCCCACCCGATTTAATTGTTCTCCCAGAAATTTAATTTTACCCCCTAATTGCTGCTGCTGGCTGGTCGACCATTATGAAATTTATATTTGTTGGGGACCTGAGGATTGCATTTGCTTGAGAGAGCACAACTGTAAAGAAGCACTTGATGATATGATAGGGGTAGCTCCACTCGCCATCATCATTTTGCAGAGAGTAATCCAATGCGATTGAATTCTACTTTATAATCCAATCCAATTTAATTTTCAGTAAGAGAACACAAAGATTGATGAGAGTTAGAAGAATTTGCAATCATTCACCACCTAGTATATGCCTGCCTATATAAACAAACACATGTGCAAATTCTTCTAACTCTCATCAATCTCCGTGTGATGAAATTTGGATTGGGACCGTTTTGGGCCGAGCTAGCTTCCCTTGTTTCTTTTAGTTTCTGTCGTGCGGGGCGGGCTGTGCTTCTCCTTGTCGTACGAGTACAACACAAACACTGCAACTGCAAAGCATCATTCTCGTACTCAAAAGGCTGTGGTCAAAAAATCTTAGCCCACCCGAAACCTAGTTTAAAAGAAGATATAAAAAACCCCACTTCGCATTATCAGCGCGTTAGAGGCATGTTCCCAACAGACAGAAATATCCGTAACTCCACGCGCTCATTTAAATAACAAAAACCGAAAGGTGGTAAAATAACCCAAAAAAATAAAAATAAAATTAGGATAATAAAAGGAGAGATATATAGAAAAACGGCGAAGCCCAAAACCAGAGGGATTATAGGGTTTCATTTTGATTACTTTGTGGCATCGTAGAGATTGCAATCAGCGTTCGCGAACACAGAGTCGCTGCAATTGGGATCTCGTCGTAAAACCTGCAAATTAGGTTAGGTTAGGTTAGGGTTAAGTCATAAAAGGGCTTTGAGGCTGTGAACCACACAGTAAGACTAGGGTTTCGAATCTGAGAGCAGTAAGGGTTTACCTTTTGATCGGACCCAAATTGGTTGCTCAATTTGAACCCGTAACTAATACTGGGAATCGAAGCAGGAAAAGAAGGTTTCTTGGTATTTTATTTAATATGCGGGGATCGCACAAACTCAAAAGGGTTTCTTGGGCTTCAGATGTTAATCTTTGTCAGGTAAAAATTGCATTCAGTGACCAAATCTAATAATCCATTCAGTAGTTTGTGTTTGCTAAATGGAAAATGAACCCAACAAATCATCTATGTGAACTGAACTTCTAAAAATCGTGCCTTTTTGTTTAATATGTATTTATATTAATTGGTTTGCTATGATGTATTCTTCCCTTTTCCCCACTTTGGTTTATCATGTTACTCTGAAGCATAGATTTGAATTTATGATATGGGTCTGGCCTCTGATTTGAGGCTTTTCTGGAACACATTGCATCATTTCAAATGGTCCAGTCTATACTTTCATTCATTTGAAATTGTTCAGTCTATACTCTCAATGTCATATGACAAAGAAATATGAAAAAGGAAAGCCTTTTCTGAAATACTAGAACTGGAACTGGTAATGATATGCAGACTACAAATTTTAAATGAATTGTTCTAGTGGTCTTTTTTCCTTGAAGCAATTATTTTTGTGTTCAGTAGCCAATCAATATGAAGCAAAATAGATTAATGTTCGAATATGTAGCCTCTGTAACTCATTTAGTCCCATGTATCATTAAGAGTTAGTATATGCTTATTTTTTAAGCTTATAAATATATTCATAAAAAGGAGAACTTGAGGTGATGAAACAAGGTTAGCTCTTTTCACTTAATCTCCTTTCCATCCTTCCATAAAGCTTATTGTCTTAAATTTGGGGTTGTGCCGATGAATTAATCAATTGGCACAGTGCTAAAACGAATTGGATCACTTAACATATCTTTAGAGGAAGAATGAACATTGATCTCAGTCGCTAGATTATTGCAGCTATCAATCATTCTTTGAGAAAAAAGTGACTTAAAGGTTTGAAATTTTAGCAACTCTTGAAGAAGAATCTAACTATACGTGAGGTTGGATACAAATGCATTCTTATCTGCAAAATAACAGCAGTGGAACTATTTCTGAAGACTTCTTGAAGATAGTGGCCCTTTCTCCAATATAAAAAGAAGTGAATATGAAATGAGGATTAAAATCAATATACATGAATGCAAAAATCATACCATATAATAGCATATGATTTGTAGTTTCATAATGTTGGAGCTTAATGGCATGAAGGTTATCGTAAACCTGGTCATGGTGTGTACTTTTTTGCTGTACTTTGTTTTTTAACAGCCTTATTGATTCTATGGTTTAGTTTTTATTGGAAGTGGCATTAACCTGATTTTCTTGTGGGTATCCCGATGTCATACTTTTTGTCAAGCTCTTTGTGATTGGAATGCATTAGAATACTGTGAATTTCTCTTTCTGAATTATTTGCCTTGGTAGTCTGTGCTGTAGTCGTGTCCGTTAATGGATAATAGTCTTGGTTTACTTTTTATTCTGTGTTTTCTAGTTAGTTTTTATTTTTTTTATTTTACCGTTGCTGTTAAAATGCTTGTGAGTGTCATAATTTAGAAAAGGATCTTGTGTTTGGGAAAGGTTGAATCATTAGGTTATTTATGTTTAAAGTTTCTTTGGTTCTATTCTTACAAAAGTTTAATGTGCCTTTGCATCAGCATGGAGTTAAGCAACTCAGAATTGCGTGCTTTGTTATCTTTTTCCTTCTAAAGTTGCTCCATTTCTTTTTGTTTGAAGAGGAGAATAAGCCCAACACTTGAGCCACTTCCAACGTGGGAGGGCCAAATCATAAGGATTACTTCCACATTCTCTGCTGGGACAAGCAAAATTTCCAAAGCAAAACGTCGTTGGGGTCTTGGTTGGCCATCCATTTAGTATGAATATCACCTCCTAGAGTGTGTGATATGTATGCATCTGTAACCTTGAGAGGATACAAGTTTTTGTGTACAGCCCTTAGTTATGTGATGTTGTAATTGAGAGGTGCAGGGTCTGGCTTGAGACTTAAAAATAAATAGCTTGGACATAGGATATAATCTTCAGCATTGCCAATATGCAAAAAAGAGTCTCAAAAACCTGGTTTGAAAAGTGTCAATCCTCTCTCAGCATGTCCATTTCTCTTTTTCCTTAACTGGATCACCATCTAATATTTACCTGGTGGAAGAGACCTTTAGCTCATCTACTATTGTATTTATATCATGGAGGGGAGGTTTTCAAAAGTAGTCTGGTGTGAGCCCTATGCTTGGCCATGGAAGATCTGCATTATGTTGGCAAGGAACTGGGCATGCACTTCTTTGTTTTTGGATTCTGTTCAAAAAGACTAAATGTCATGAGAGAAATCAAGATGCAATGAACTGTCTTCTTTAGAAATGATGGCGATCTAAACCAATTGTCTAGAGATTGGGACGAAAAGATTGCTTGTTGCTCCTTTTCCTTTTTTTCCTTTTTGTCTTTTTTGGTAGTTGGGGTTGGGGTTCAACCTTCAAGTAAATGATTTAGTCAAACATCACTCACGAACCATCAAACTACATTCAGAGAGGATCCCTATCTCTTTGACACAGCATGAACAGTTTCTATTTGAAACTATCTAGATGGTTACTTTGACCTGTTCACCAGAGGGGCTTACGGCAATGTGTCTTCCACTTCTTTACTGTTAAGTTGTTGTTTGATTGTTTGGTAAACTTTCTTATATTAGAGTGCGTCAAAATTTGTTGCCCTTCTCTTATTTCCTAAATCTGAAATGGAGTGCGTATATCATTGGCCTAATATTAGTTTTGCAAAATTTTCCATCCTAAATCTGTGTTTGTTGAAATATATAAGATGGGAATGGGAGTAAGGAATGCACTGATCTGCACTCATGTTATTAGTCGATTTTCTCTGATATTTAAGATTTCAGTGCTATTATAAATTTAAAATAAATGAGACATTAGGCAAAAGATTTCTGAAGTTTCCCTGTGTATATATGCTCAGTATTCGGAAGGAGTTTGTAAAAAATGATGATCAAGCATGATGATATGTCACTATCAGCGTAAATGGTTATTGTACTGATGCTTCTCTGTTAAACAGGTTAAGCTGTTTCTGTTGGAGGAATCTCCTTCACAAGTTGGGTTGAGTGCTCAGGATCACCTCCAAGCAAAGGCATCGTGGTTGTCACATTCATCTGGCACAGGCTCGGATGACATTCTGCCCCCTGGATTTGAGGGAGCGTATTCGGCAAATCAGCTGCAGATTAACGTGTCTCAAATTCCCCTAATCAAATGGAGATGCCCCCCTAGGGTAAATTAATCTATTGGTTTAGATTTTAATCTTGACTAATTTACGTTGGGCTGAACTAATGGCATTGAAGATTCAGTTTGAAATTGTGGTGCATAAAATTTTGTTTTCAATAATACTAAATTTTCACAGGTTGTGCTGAACTTCACTTGGCAAGTGGTTTGTGGGGAAGAAAGCAAAGAGGTGGAGATTCAAAATCAGAGAGAGATAAGAGTACTGGAAGCAGTTTATCCACGCCCATCTGCCATTCCTCTAAAGTTCGACACTTACTTTGCTTTCTACAACTTTGCTCTTGGGTTTCACCCACTCCTGAACTGAACAATTTTACTTTTTTCTCCATACAGCCCCTCTGTTTTGGCAGATGTTGAAGACTCTGGTCATAATGACGTGCAACCTCCTGTGATACCTATCACTTCCATTGAAGATGAAGATGTAGGAGTCGACACATCATCTGCATCCATGGCACCGTTTAACATTCACACAAGCACACAGTCCTTTCTATCGGTTCAGGGAATTGCAGCTCCATCTCAGAGCGTTGTACCTAACAATAGAAACCACCCTACTTCAAATAAGCCAGTAGCTGGAATTCCTGTTGGTGTAGAACCGGATGTTGTAGCTGCTGCCTCTGCCGCCTTTGGTGCAATTGTGAATAGCAATGAGCATGGAAATATGATTGACCATGAATTGCTCATTAAGATTCTGAGCAACCCAAAAATGATTGAGAAATTGGTTAAAGATCCACAGCCAATGACAAGGCCACCTCAAATGTCCATAGCAGATCCACCTCCTGTTCACATTAACCGGACAGAGAGCAGCAGCACACCTTCATCGACTGCTCTATCAAGCGGACATTTCTACCCTCAACCAAATGTTGCTGGAATGGGACGTTTTCCTGATGCACGACCACCTCCCCATGCAGCAATTTCAGTTCCTTCTCCACCTGCTGTTGGACCTCCACCAGCAAAGGACATCAACTATTATAAAAGCTTGATTCAGCAACATGGAGGAGATAGGCATGACAGCTTTCCACCATTTGGTAACCGTCATAGCGACCATTCAGCTATAAACCAGGAATCCAATAATGGCTACAAATCCAGAGATTCAAAACCTAAGATAATGAAGCCATGCATATACTTCAATAGTTCAAGGGGATGCCGCCATGGAGCGAATTGTGCATACCAGCATGATGCGTCGTTCCAGCCTCGGGGTAGTAGTAGTGCGCCGGAGGTGCACAGTACAAAGAGAATGAAAATGGATAGGGAGATTAGCAGTTAACGTAGCTCCTTCCTGTATGTACATTTTTCAAATGGAGAGCCCCTTCTGTGTGGCTCAAAATTCTCTCTGAGCTTGGTTTTGTCAAAATTTGTTTAATTTTATTGTTATATTTACTCACCCTGATCTTGGAGCATAAAGAGTTTCTTCTGAGTGGAAGCCTACATCATGTCATAATCAATTGCGGCAACTTCTTTCTTCATATTGCGTTCCTATATCGAAATGGTTATATTTTTACGCCTGCCTTTTGATTTCGTTTTATAATAATATTTATATTCTTCTCTCTTCTTTGTTTTTGGCCCACTTTATCTATAAGTCTATATAAGTAAGTTTACCATATTTTTATACCGGAAAATGCTAGGTTTAATAAAATTTTATATCACATTCTCTAATAGAGGTGAATTCTATTGTATTGGTGGACTTCACCTCTCTAATAAAGGTAATACACAATGTGATAAGTCTATCATTTTCCATATATGTAAAGCACCACAAACGAATTCTATTTGTTATGATATGTTGAACAATACTTTGATTCGAGTCTCGGCTAACCTCGCTTGACTCGGACGAGTCAACCACGTGATGGATAATCTCTTTGGGTTGGGGGCACCCCAAAATTGAGCCAAACGGATCTATTTATTTATGGTCCGCCCAAATTACTAATACTGAGCCCAGACTCTTCTAGCTCAAGGCTTTAAGCCTCAAAATTACAGCATCAGACCCTAACTCGTCTTCAACCCCAGTATCGTCGAAACCTGTACTGAGTTAAGAGTGTCAGTATAAAAAACAAACACAATGTTGAAGTTCCTGTCGAGAGTGAGGATCGAGTTTAATGCCTTGGACCCGCGTACGGCGTCGTGTCTGGAGTTCTTGGCACAGTGCAACGCCCGCAAGGCCAAGGAGTCCAACCCCTCCTGCGCCGTCCAAGTCAAGCGCCGAACCGACGACGAGCCGCCCAAGATCACCGTCACCTTCGTCAACGGCGTCGAGGAGGTCTTCGACGCCACCGCCACTCCCGCCCAGGACATCAGGAACATGATCCTTGAAAAGGGTCAGAGCCTCGAGACCGAGCAGATGTTCCGCGACGCCGGCGAGCCCTGGCCCGTCATTATCCCCGCAGAGGAGCTCCACCAACCGGCCCCTGGTACCAAGGTGCGTAAAGGTTTTACATTTCTGTGATCTTTTTTGCCTTCGCTGGGTTTTTTTGGGGTGAATCGTCAGCGCGGCATTTCGTCGAGCATCTAACATGCAATGAATAAAAGGTGGTTGGATCCGATTTTATTGTTTTTCAGTACTTACTGGCACTGTTGAAACTTTCAGTCATACAATTTGTTATTGGTGTAATCACCCTTGTTGCGGTTGCTATATATTCATATCGATTTGTTCTAATCGAAATCCCCATGTCTGTCAAAATTTATGGCCATAGAATGTTTTGAAGATATCTTCAATTGTTTTGTTCATATCCTCTTGCTCTTTCTGGTTGAGGCCTAGAAGGATTTATTTGTTATATATTGTTTTTCTCACGTTGCCAATGTGTCGTTTCTTTCAGCCGAGGAAAGCAGACGAGAAAAAGCAGTAACCTGTCGTCGTTTGATCAAACATATTACTGGGGAGCGCTGCTTATATATTCATTCAGGTCTGTTAGACTTCCATTCGGTGTTTCATTTGGAAAAAAAGAGAATTCTTGTATTGGAGTTGCAATTTAGACAACTCTGTCTTGTTGTGTTTTTGCTTCACTGTAGAAGCTTTTGATATGAATGATTAGTTGATGTTGAATACTCGGAGTATGAATTGTGATGGAAGCTCTGATTGGTTCTTGCAGTCGTTATAACATCAACCAAAATAATTTCTTGTTTAATCTATCCAGCTCATGCATACAACCATAGACTGGATGGAATAAACTGGGATAGAAGCAGCAACCATACGTAAAGTAAATTTATTTTTCGATAAAACAGCATTAACCAAATGTATATCAAGGCGAATTTATGTAGCTCTCTTTTACATCATCGCCTACATGCAAATCAACATATATCCCCACTGATGACTGAGATGAACCTATTTCAAGTCTCGGTCAGATGATTCTTTATGAGTTTATTTACACCCATCATTTAGAAATACAGAGATATAGACGACATTTCTCCACAACTGACTTCTTTCTTCTAAATACAATCACAAGTTGACCAGCCAGGAAGCAAAATACAAAATTACAGCATAACATATGCAGTCTATTCAGCGATCTTCCCGTCGAACTGCATTAGGGTCTGAGACCATGTCCATCATCATCTTCTCTGGTGAATCCTCCCAATTTGCAAATGTTTTCAAGTCAACCTATGAGGACAAGGGCCCAAAAAAAAAAAAAAAATGCATTATTAACTTCAAAATGCAAATATTGCCCTTGTCTGATGTAAGATAGATTACCTTTCGTCTTTGATCAGTGAAAAGTTGTTCCCTCTTCTTATATGAATCTTGCACATCCTTGGCGCTTCTCCCACCAAGCCCCCAAACTTCAACTTCTGAAATCAAAGCTTCAACAGGTAGGAAGCCCTGATTGCACCAATTTAAGCTCAATTATTATTACATTAAATTAACCCAGCATACCCTATAAGTTATAATTTTCAGTCACAGTTGCTTAAAATTGAAAAAAATAAAAATTTGTATCGGAAGATTTAGATACTTAAGTTAAGTCCATACTTTTTCTTTTTCTTTTATAAAAATCGCAGTTAATAACTTTCAACTGCTTGCAACATAACTTTTATACCTGATCAGGAAAGAGGGAGCCAGGTTGATACGTTTTGTCAGCTGCATGGTGGCGGATAGTAACTTTGGAAAAATCTTCATCAATAAAAATTCTTTCATTTCCCAAACTTCCGCCAAATCCTATCCCCACAGGCTTTGGTTTCGGCTCATATGTCCTACCAGTGGGATGCAGATGGCTGTACACAAAGTTCTTTTCCTTTCCTGTCAATGATCATAGTTCATATACGGTTAGTTTCAGAGACATCTAGTCAGCAATTTTGAGAACGGAAAATATTCTGAGTATCTCTCCTTCCATTTTTCCTCTACGTTACATACCAGTAGGTGGATACACATGAAAGACTGGACTTATAGCATATAGATTTCCCGAACTTCCATAAAAGAGATCCTTATTTTCAAAACCCTGATTTGTGAGTGCACCTACAGTCCATTTTCTCTCGTTGGCTCTACCATCACTGGCATCTCCTGAAGTTGCAGAAAACAGCATAAGCAGTGGCCCTTGGTAACCTTCAATGTTAGACCAGAATCTATTCAACCCTCTGCCATGAAGAGATGACCTGCAAATTAGTATGCAATGAAACACATCAGACAAATAATAAAGAACTGCTGACAAAATTTAAGCCTCGATCCTACTGGAATTTGTCATCAAATAACAGTAAGGATGCAATGGAAGAAAAACTAGGTATGCGGGAAAGATTAATGTAAAACATTTCCATAAACATAACACGTCAACTAACTACCTTATCATCATTTACTGGACTCCGAGACCGTGAAAACAATAAAATAAATATTTCAGGATATTATGGTTGTATATATTGGTACTGAGGTTATATTCATGAAAGTACTAAAATTTAATAATACCAGAACAGAGACGAGCGACATGGAATGCGATTGCGCAGGAAAGAATTCAAACAACACGAGATCAAGGGGATAAAATGACACACCTGTAAAGTAGGTTCTTGTCTATTCCATCAGTCTCGCTGGGGAAGCATACTTTTGATATCTCTTCACTTATTGTGCCTCTCAATGCAAGGGAAATCGCCCATGCCATTCCACTAGACAAAAGATGAGAACTGTATGCCATGGTTGAAGCATTCTCTACCACTGATGAAGTTGAGCATTCTAGTCCATCCTGCCATCAAAATCCGTTTCATTCTGGTAATATAAATTTCCAAGTTCAAAAATAACTTGAGTGATCTAAAAAAGCAACTCGTTCTATAAGCAAGTGCCTCAATACATAAAAGGTTCTGACTGAGTGCACTTCCCATTATGTCTTAACGAGTCCTTAACCCATAAGCTCAAATACATGATATCGTATTGGCAAGGCAACAAGATAATGAAATATAAGAGAAATGGAAACATGAAGGCTTATGATTTTGTTCAATTGAAAAGATGTTAGATACCTTGTGAGAAACACAGTTTTTGAGAATTGCATACACAAACTGTGAAAAGCAATCTGGGAGACTAGGCACTGTTCTCACAACCCAAGAAAGAAACTTCCCCACAGGAAGTTCAACTTCCAAACCCGAGAGCTGGCAATCCCACACATTCAAGCCACTGCCAACGTCAGCGCATGAAACAATAGCCGACAAAACAATCTGATTAATATCCGGCAGAGGTAAATCTGTTTTCTCTTTGGAAATTTTCGAAGTCCTAGAATTCCAGGAAATGGCCCAACACATCCAAAGAAGCATAAGCACGTCCACGGGCTTAAGCGACCCGGTTATCTTACACTCAACATCATCAGATTCAAATTCCAAGTTCGAAGGCGAACCCGCCTTTTGAAGTGTCACAGCAAACACTCTGAGCAATATATTAAGCGACATAGACGCAGACATTCTTGCACAGCACTTATTATAGCCTCTAACGAACTCAACCCAGCTCACTCCGCCTTTCTCCGAGATGAAAATCAGGTCCAAAATTGACGAACCAAGATGATCCAACAGCATCGGAAAAGAATCAGGCACTGTAAGAGCTTCACATACTGGGTTCTTGTGAGTTAAAGAGAAGCATTGCTGAAAATTTGAAACGCAAAAGCTTCAATTTCTGGTTTATAGAGGCATAGTATGAAAATTGAATTCGAGGAGTTGAGTTGGCATTTTGAATCTACCTGAAGAGAGTTGAGGGGAATTGCATTAGAATCAGGATGGGCGAGGCTGGAGAAAGATTTCTGAAGCATAGAAAGAGCTCCAGTGGAGGCTGCTAGGGCTTCCGCCTCTCGTTGCTCGATCGAAACTTTCTGCTCCGTCGAAGTTGATGCACCCATTTTCGCTGGATTTTCTCCGCAACCGGTTCTTTTCTTTTCTCAAGATATTGCGCCAACTTACCGACCTATCTGCTGCGTTTCTTTAGTTAGAACGATCTCACAATACGGTGTCGTTTTAGGCCACGTGGCAGGAGCGATGCTTAAATCATGCCACGTTTCGGGTAACGGTTATTGACTGGATGTTAAGCGCATTTCCGAATCCAGCAACCCGACCTTTTTTCAGTTCGGATCCAAGATACAGATACATTATACATAGAAGAAACTAGTGGAGCGGAGTGGAGAGCAGACTGAACCACCGCTCAAGCTCAGGGGTTGCAATCTGATTAGGGTTTTGCTGCAAGCACTCGACGAGTTAAGCTGAGATTTTCATCACCGAATCCAATGGCACCACCTCCAGGCCCTTACTCTGGCACCAGCACCCTCGCATTGGTACACTGCTTTCCTTTCCCGCTCATCTCTTCTGCGGAGGAATGTGATCGTAAAGTTTCTTTCTTTAAATTTTGAATGTTTGATAGGTTGCTCGTGCATCGGCCTTCACTTTCGGTCTGGTTTATGGAAGCGTGAAGCTCAGGGTTCTCAAGGTGCTTCCTGATCTCCTTCGATTTGACTTCTTCTTATTTCATATTTATATTTGCTAAAAATTACGGATGTATAAGTATAGTTCGAACTGATTGGCGATCCTGTTTGCGCGTCTGCTTATTCATTCTTCTTAGCAATACAATGCTATGGGATTTAAAAATGATTCAACTTTTGTATACAGATTTGCATACAGAGCATTTTGTCCCAAACCCATGTTTTCTTGTTGAAAGCAATCTTTGTTCCCTTAGTCATTTCAACTTGTCTATTGTTTCTGTGGTTCTGTTACTGATATATATTATAATATATATGTGGTGTGGTTATTCTTACTGATTACATGCCATGTGATTATAACCAAGTCCCTCATTCGCAGATTTAATTTTATATGCTTCAGTTTGGTTGTTCTTGTTTGATTTTTAGGCCTTTTCATGTGAGTAGATTTCTAGGCAGCACTGCATTTGATCTTATGGCCCTTTAATTGCTTTTGCAAAGTAAAATAAGCTGGTGGTTGAGAACTGGCAATTGCTAATATGCCTCTGTTGCATAAATCAGTCTGTTTCATAGTAGTTAGGTCCCAAGGCCTGAGTGGGGTCTTTGAAACTACTTTCAGGATTTCAAATGTGCTTTTGATTTCGACTCCAAAATTTGTAGATTCCAAGATGCCAATTCAATTCCGAAGTTGCAGATTTTTCTGAAATCTAGGATTTTTAGTTTTGAAGAAGTGTTTTGGAATTTTCAGATGCTTTTGAAAGGAGAATTGTTGAACTTTTCCTCTCCTTCATTTGCTTTGCCTTGTGAAAAAATTAAGAAAGAGAACCTTAACTTGCTTTTGTACATCATACATATTTTTCGTGCATTGTATAGATGTTTATTTACTTTGTTCTTTTGATTATTAGATGAAGGCCAAGTCACATAAGAAAGCTGAAGCCAAGGCTAAACATTGACGGGCTGAAGTCGTTAGCAGGGCAAGATCATTAGAAATTTTTGCCAGAAGAACGTTTATTTTATGATTAGTTAGTAATATTACATTGACCAACTCCTACCCTTTAGAAGCTTCAACCATAGGCTGAGTGCCAGCCTTTTCGGATTGTTGTTTTGTAGTTGCATAACTAGTATCCTTGAAGAAGCTATGTGTAAGAGTGGTCTTTGCTCCTGTTTCACTCTTTTATTTTTAGTTCAATCGTTGGCATTTTTTGTGTAGTCTTGATTCTTGAAAGCAAATTTTTTATGTTTTATTACTTTTGTACCATAATCTCTTCTCATCTTTCAGCTCCAACGGGTATCGAAACAGAAAATTTGGGATTTATAATATTGGTGGTAGAGCATTTACCTTCGCAACTACAGCACAAAACGTAAAGTTTTGTTTACACTACATTATGCAACTGTAACACGACTTCTTTTACGACAGCAAAAAGGACAGGTTATAAGCAGTTGAGCTTTTATGTTCGATTTTGTTAAATCATTGGCCAATATTTTTTTTATAGGAAACGATATTCTACTTTAATCTAATCTAAACTACGGGGAGGGGGACTCGAACTCATATGCAGAGTGGAGAGCTTTATCAAGAAGAGGGAGTCAAGGACATCAAGAAGGAAATTGAGTTGGAGACCAAGGAAAAGTGAAACGGAAGAGAATAACAACACAAAGAGCAAGAAGAAGACAGGCGTAGAGTTAGGGATAGATATAGGGAAGGAGATAGAGATAGAGATAGACACAGAGGAGGTATAGATAGAGATGGGAGGGAGAGGCGAAGGGAAAGGTATGATAGAGATGAGAGGCGTAGAGATACACATTATAATGATGATGGTGATGACAGGGGAAGGCATACAGATCGATACAATAAGCATAAGAGAGATGGGTATGAAGACGATGGAGATGTTAAGGAAGATGGTGATGATAGGAGAGGTAATAGGGATCGGCAGAATGGCCAGAGCCATTCGGATGAACCCAAATTGTATCAGGTTTATAAGGGCAGGGTTTCCAGAGTGATGGACACCGGTTGCTTCGTTCAGTTGAATGATTTAAGAGGGAATGAGAGTCTGGTTCACGTTTCATAGATGGCAACTCGGCGAATTAGTAATGCTAAGGATGTGGTGAAGAGGGATCAGGAAGTTTATGTGAAGGTGATTTCAATTTCAGGTCAGAAGTTGAGCCTTTCGATTTGGGATGTTGATCAATATACAGGGAAGGATTTGCTACCCTTGAAGAAGAGCTCAGAGGATGATGCTCTCAGGACGAACCCATCTTTTTCAAAGGATGGACCTATGACTAGGACTGGTCTTTCCGGGATTAGGATTGTGGAAGAGGATGAGGTTGGCCCATCACGCCGGCCATTGAAGAGAATGAGTTCGCCAGAGAAGTGGGAAGCCAAACGGTTGATTGCCTCAGGTGTTTTGGGTGTTACAGAGTATCCTATGTATGATGAGTAAACATGTGGGATGCTTTATCAAGAAGAGGGAGCTGAGGACGAGCTTGAGATTGAGCTCACTGAGGACGAGCCAGCCTTTTTAAATGGACAGAGCAGGTATTCTGTTGATATGTCACCTGTGAAAATCTTTAAGAATCCAGAACTGTCACTGGGTCGTGCAGCTGCACTTCAGTCCACACTCATTAAGGAGCGTAGAGAAGTGCGTGAGCAGCAGCAAAGAACCATGTTGGATTCTATCCCAAAGGATCTAAATCGTCCCTCGGAAGATCCAATGCCAGAGACTGGTGAGAGGCATCTTGCACAAGAATTTAGAGGTGTTGGTTTGTCGGCATATGATATGCCTGAGTGGAAGAAGGATGCTTTTGGGAAAACCATCAGTTTTGGGCAGAAGCCAAAACTCTCAATCCAGGAACAGAGGCAGAGCTTGCCTATCTACAAGCTGAAGAAAGAATTGATTGTGGCGGTGCATGAGAACCAAGTGCTCGTCGTCATTGGTGAGACTGGTTCAGGTAAGACAACACAGGTAACGCAGTATCTTGCAGAAGTGGGTTACACGACAATGGGTAAGATTGGTTGTACACAACCACGTATGGTGGCTGCCATGTCTGTGGCCAAGAGGGTTGCTGAAGAGTTTGGTTGTCGTTTAGGAGAGGAAGTCGGCTATGCAATTTGATTTGAGGATTGCACTGGTCCAGATACTGTCATCAAGTACATGACTGATGGTATGCTTCTTAGGGAGATTTTGATTGACGAGAACCGTTCTCAATATTCTGTGGTCATGCTTGATGAAGCTCATGAGAGGACAATCCACACAGATGTTCTTTTTGGACTGCTGAAGAAGCTTGTGAAGCGGAGACCAGACCTTCGTTTGATTGTCACATCTGCTACTTTGGATGCTGAGAAGTTCTCTGGTTATTTTTTCAACTGTAACATCTTTACTATCCCTGGGAGAACTTTTCCTGTAGAGATACTCTACACTAAACAGCCCGAAAGTGACTACCTTGATGCATCTCTAATAACTGTTCTACAAATACATTTAACAGAACCTGAAGGTGACATCCTTCTTTTCTTGACTGGACAAGAAGAGATTGATTTTGCATGCCATTCTCTTTATGAGAGGATGAAAGGTCTTGGTAAAAATGTTCCTGAGTTGATTATCCTACCAGTGTATAGTGCCCTTCCTAGTGAAATGCAGTCAAGGATATTTGATCCTGCCCCACCAGGTAAGAGGAAAGTAGTTGTGGCTACTAATATTGCTGCATCACTGACCATTGATGGGATATTTTATGTCATTGATCCTGGTTTTGCAAAGCAAAATTTTTATAACCCAAAGCAGGGGCTAGATTCACTGGTCATAACTCCAATGTCCCAAGCATCAGCGAAGCAACGAGCTGGGCATGCTGGGCGTACAGGCCCCGGGAAATGTTACCGCCTCTACACTGAGAGTGCATACTGCAATGAGATGTCCCCTACTTCAATTCCAGAAATCCAGAGGATAAATCTTGGGACTACTACACTTACGATGAAAGCTATGGGGATAAATGATCTCTTGTCTTTTGATTTTATGTATCCTCCTTCACCCCAAGCACTCATTTCTGCCACGGAGCAATTGTACAGTTTAGGAGCACTGGATGAGGAGGGGCTGCTCACCAAATTGGGTATGCAAATGGCTGAGTTTCCTCTGGATCCACCCTTATCTAAGATGCTATTGGCCAGTGCGGACCTTGGATGCAGTGATGAGATCTTGACCATCATTGCAATGATTCAGACAGGCAATATTTTTTACAGGCCTAGGGAGATCAGAAGAGAGCCAAGTTTTTCCAGCCAGAGGGAGATCATCTGACTTTACTTGCAGTCTATGAGGCTTGGAAAGTTAAGAATTTTTCAGGGCCATGGTGATTTGAGAACTTTGTTCAGTCTCAATCCTTGAGGAGGGCACAGGATGTCAGAAAACAGCTTCTCAGCATCATGGACAAGTATGTTCTTCTAATTTATCTTGATGTGTATTCGTGGTTGCATGGATCTTTTTTTCTGGTTTCACATGTGCATGAACGGTTTTAAAAGATGTAGATTAATGTTCTAGGTTTGCTCATGTGTTGGTACATTGTATTTTTGCAGTAGTCGTGAATTAGGCATGTTTTTTTGCTGTCTGTACTTGACAGAAATGCTGAAATGTTGTTCAGGCCTAGTTTGTATTTTAAAATCTAGATATTTGGTACCTGAGCAGCGAATAGATCATTACAAATTGTCATGTTGATGTTACCTCATACACTGTTTTCAGAGCATTATAGCAGAAGTGCTTTTTTCCACCATTTTTTCAGGGGTTAAGTATAGTATCTTTATAACTACCCTTTTGTGTATAGCTAAATTGCCAGTTTATGCTCTTTAAATGTGCTCTCTTGTGTAGACATGTTAGTCATTTTGATACTGGAATTGTTTTTCTTGGTAAAGCGGTGTTTGTTCAAAAATATTGCAAAACTGTTTTAAAAGTTGATATGGAAATTCAGATGGCATATTAAACATCCTACCATTGCCATTAACAGATTTCATTGATTGACATAGCATTGTCATGTAAGCTCCAGGATAGATTATTAGAAAGATTGTGTATAAAAACCTAGCATAAGTTTGTCATGCCAATGTCTCTACTAGCACCCCCTTGGTTTAGTTTATAACAGTGGTCAACGATTTCTAAGTTGAGTATTCTGATTTGAAGATGAAATTGCATTCTGACTATAGATTGTGAATTTCAGGTATAAACTGGATGTTGTCAGTGCTGGAAAGAATTTTCCAAAGATCAGGAAGGCAATTACAGCAGGGTTTTTCTTCCACGTGCTAGAAAGGACCCGCAGGAGGGTTATAGAACCCTAGTGAAGAACCAACCAGTTTATATACACCCAAGCAGCGCCCTCTTCCAGAGACAACCAGATTGGGTGATCTACCATGAACTGGTTATGACTACAAAGGAGTACATGCGTGAGGTGACGGTCGTCGACCCCAAATGGCTCGTGGAACTGGCACCCAGGTTCTTCAAGGTGGCAGATCCCACCAAGATGAGCAAGCACAAGCGTCAAGAACGTATTGAACCGCTATATGATAGGTACCATGAACCTAACTCTTGGCGTCTTAGTAAGCGATGTGCTTGATATGAGTGTCATCTGGTGCTATCAGCATGAACTCGTCTTGGTCTTGTATTGGTTTTTCTGTCTTAATGTAATGTGAATATCTTGTAATTCCTTAAGCTAATTTTTTGACATTGAGGGCGGGAGATCCTGTATGGACTATGGAGAAACTTTTGCCAACAATTTTTGCTCAATGGTCGTTAGCTTTTCAAACTTTTGTCAAAGTCGTAAGACTCAAGTTGATTTTGGACTTTTTTGGAGTGATGGGTAATGATATTGGCCTTATGATATCCGCATCCTTTACCAAGGATCAAATGCAGACTTTTATTATGGTTTAACTCGCTAGGTCCATGATTCATAAAGTGTTTTCCACGACCGCCACCCCCAAATCTCTCCAAAACAAAAGAAAAGTGTCTCTAAGAATGCCATGCTATAATAATTAGGAAAGACATTAGATTTTATGGTTAAATCTGATCTCAAACTACTTCTCCTTGTACAATTCAATTAAAATTTCTCCCTTTTTTCCTGAAAAACTAAATTAAGTTGAACAAATCCGGAGATTTTGTTGAACTTGAACCACATATCATTCCCCTTTTCACTCTCTTTACACGTTACAATCGCAGCCGACAACAATGTCCTGACCCTTGACGAAGTTACGGTGTCTTAAATTCACAAATCACTCCAATCTTTTACTTAACAATTGTTTAATCATTTCTCGACCACTACACTCAACTTGTTCAGTGAAGTTGGTACACAATCTCACTCACTCAGAGAAGTCCCTCGTTTGGAGAAGAAGCAGAACCAAGATGGGCTCTGTTTCTCTGAAGATTGGTGATGGAACAGCCAGATTCAAAAGAGCAACGCTATGTTCATCAGCCGTCAATCTTCTCATGCTCTTCTCTGTCATCACGACTAATCTCTTCGCTCTCTACGCCTTCACATCCTCGCCAAAAGACCAACAAACCTACCATCTCCTTCACCACACCCAGAAGAACATCTCCCTCATCTCAGAGCAGGTCTCTCTGATCCTCAGAGAGATCGATTCCTCACAAAAAAAACTAGCTCAGATGGAAAAGGAGCTCCTTGGCTACGAAAGCATCGATCTTTCGAGATCCAACGTTGCACACGAGCTCAAACTCTTCCTTCAGCATCACCAGCTCCCTCTAGGCAAAGATTCGAGAACTGGGATCACTGAAATGGTGGCTTCCGTGGGTCATTCCTGCGAGAAATCTGCGGACTTGTTGTCTCAGTACATGAATTACAAGGTCTCCGGGCCTTGCCCTGACGATTGGAGTCTTGCCCAGAAGCTGATTTTGCGTGGATGTGAGCCTTTGCCCAGAAGGAGGTGCTTTGCCAAGACTCTTCCCAAGGTGGGTCTAAACCCTTTTCCCATTTCACTTTGGAAACCTGTTAGTGATAAGATCGTTACTTGGAGTGGTCTTGGGTGTAAGAGTTTTGAGTGCTTGAATAGTAAGAAATTGAGTAGAGACTGTGTTGGCTGCTTTGATTTGGTTAATGGGTTTGAGAATCAGAGATTTGTTAAGGCTAGAGGCAAGAATGATTTCCTTATTGATGATGTTTTAGCTCTGGGAAGTGGAGGAATCAGAATAGGGTTTGATATTGGAGGTGGGTCTGGTACCTTTGCTGCTAGAATGGCAGAGAGGAACATGACTGTGATCACTAACACTTTGAACATTGATGCCCCATTTAGCGAATTCATAGCTGCAAGGGGGCTTTTCCCTCTCTTTTTGAGTTTGGATCATAGATTTCCTTTCTACGATAATGTGTTCGATTTGGTTCATGCGGCCAGTGGATTGGATGTTGGTGGCAAACCCGAAAAATTCGAGTTCGTAATGTTTGACATAGACCGAATTTTGAGGCCTGGAGGTTTGTTTTGGTTAGACAACTTTTATTGCTCCAATGAGGAAAAGAAAAGGGATTTAACCAGGTTGATCGAGCGGTTTGGATATAAAAAGCTGAAATGGGTTGTTGGGGATAAGGTAGATGCAGCAGCGTCAGGAAAGTCTGAAGTTTATTTGTCTGCCGTTCTGCAAAAACCAGTTAGAGTATGATGATCGGGTACTTGATGCTCTATCTAGCTTCTTCTGCACAAAATTTGTTTGGGTTCATTGCTTTTTAACATCCTCGTGAAATTTCTTCCACGTCGCAATAAGGGCAGCATCAATTGCTAATTTTCCTTACTGCAAGCTGGGGGTAGAATCTGTTCTGTAATTTGAAAGCAATTTTATTTCTTGATTTGTACTTTAGGGGATATTAGTTGTTCTGTTCTCTGGACAATGAATTGTTAGGGAATGAAAGAATCATAGTGTATTCGTGAATGTATTTAGGGTTTAGTTAGCATTCAAATATGCATGCCCTTCTCTGATCCTAGTTAGTTAGCATGGTCTGGGTTTTCCCCCAAGAACCTGAAGAATCAGTTATTTAATATCTTTGTACTGGTAATTTCAATTCTGTGGTTTCAGGCTTTAACCCAAGAAAAGTACGATAAATTAACCATTTAGTTTTATAACCTCTTTCAGAGACCAGAGGTATCTATATCTTATGTCAATATTCTGCTTCAACTATATTAATGCTTCAATATATAAGTTTCAACTATGCCGTGTTTAGTAGATATAAAAAGCTACATCAAGCACAAATGTTCCAAGTACACTAGTACAGTTTCCTCATCTAGTTTCACTTCCTGCTAACTAATGTCAGCTATTAATGCATCAAATCCACCTAAAGCACAAAAGCTAAAGTACACTAGTAGCCACATCAACTGACCTAGCTTGAGTTTTCTGAATGCATAGTAAGATCAAATACATCAGGCACAATCAAGCTGGAAACAACTCAACAATGCACCCTAGTTGCAAACCTATCGTGCAATCTGGCACGGTCAGAGACAGCCATCTTAAGTACGGCCACCTTCGGACATGGTGCCATTAATCCCTTGCATTGCAGCACTATTCAGAAGCTTCATTCCCTCCTCGCTCATCTGCTGAACTTCTGTAGGTGAAAGGATCCTGATACAGCGAACACAACCAACGAATTCCCTGCAAAAATATCCACAAGTGAAAACCATCAAAATTCAGAATCTGGCAGTATAATCTAAATTAATAGCAGCAAGTTGGTTTACTTACTCCCAAGGATCATCCCCAACAAGTAGAACGTCATTCTCATAATCCACATAAACCAATTTCCACCCTGAACCTCTTGGGTCATTTAGCAGCCCTTCCAGTCCAAACATGCATTCAATTGCAGAACATAGTTCTTCATAGTTTTTGAAACTAGTAACATCAATTGACCTTCCAACAGATCCCGTCTTTTGTACCTGTCAGCCAAAACCAAATCCATTAAACTCCGTTGAAACAACAGATAACCTCAACAAAATCATAAATTTAAGGAATCGAAAAAATGCATACTTTTGTATAGGTTCGCACAGGTGGAACCACTTGATGCCATGAACCGTTGTTCTGCAGTAGACTGCTCTCATCAAGATCTATATTGCTTGAGGATGTACCGCCTGAGTTGTCTGCCAGGTCTTGCCTGGAGAAAGCCTGGGAGTCTCCTAGGCTTGCAGAGGTAATCTGAGACTGAAGATCCTGGCTCGAGCTCAAGTTACCAAGCAAGCAATCTGAGGGGTTGTGGAAATCTGCATTCTTTAATGTAGAAAACTCATCCAGTATGGTGCTTGAAACAGAAGGGTCAATAACAGCGCTTACACCACTACCAACATCAACGTTTGGACAACCATAAATCCCACTTTGATTGTTGCTCTCATCTGACAAATCTCTGAGACTGCTTGAGTTAGAAATACAATTAAGGCTACCAGGACCTTGATGGGATGAAGTGAGCTGATCCACTTGGGGTAAAAGCCTACAATTATTCAGGCTATTATCCCACATTTCCTGACCAATTGAAGTTAGGGAGGAATTATTTGCTTCAGTTAAAACAGCTGAAGAATCTTGCAAACCAAACACAGACAAAGGCCCCTGTGATCTAAGTGTCCCGGCAAAGGGTTGATAAGACTGGTAAAATATGCATTCATCATTGTCTAGGAATGGAAGCGAACCATTTGTGCTATTGAAATCTGAATTAGGCATATCAGTTTGTTGGGAGTGGTAAAGTAATGATTCCAAAGGCGGCTGCATAGGCCGTGGGCTAGTTTGTAGTTGCGCTGCACTTTGGTTTTGGTTGGCAAATGTCAGCTGGTTCACAAGGTTATAGGGACTAACAAACCCTGCAGCCAATTTATCTTCAATTCCCAGTCCTGTAGAATTCAACTGGCTTAACTGATCGGCAGAAAAATCAGTTTCTAATTTTGTCTTGTCAGTGCTATTTCCAACTGGTGCTTGACTTCCAAACTTTGTTAGGTTGTTCAGCTTTCCTGGTAGAATTGCATGAGATGTTGTATTCACGTCTATTGTAGCAGATTGATCCAGAGATGATTGGGGAGGGTTTTGACTCTGTAGAGATGTACCTTCTGAAAAGACACCCGGATTCTTTTGGATGAGTTTTGCCTGCATGGCCTTCATATCTGCTATTAGATCTCCATTAGCAGGTGATTGCTGTTGTAGAGCAGCTAAAGTTCCAGCATGATTAACAAGTTGAGGTTTCAGTAGCATATTGACTAGCTGTTCCGAACATAGATTTGAAATCGAGTACGGAAATGAGTTCCCATTTCCAATCTCAGGAACACGGATAAATGGTCTTTTAATCAAATTTCCCCACTCAGTTTCTGCTCCTGGTAGCACAAAAAACAGTCATAAAAAAACATCTAAGAGACTTTCTTGCATGAAAACAGAAAAAAAAAAACTTACCCAAGAATCCAGTGTGTGATGGCCGTTTAAGACTCGAAGTCAGAGAAGGAAATATGAAAATATTTTCAGGAGTCTCAATTTCCCATGAACTAACCCTGTTCTGTTTATCACAACACCCTGGCTCATCCCACTCTACCTGTTAATGAAGTGAATGTAGAAGAATCAACAGTTGAACATTCAAAGAAAACAGAAAAACACTTCATTATAATATTGATTAGGGAACATAAAAGCAAGATCACTTAGTAAAAGCTCAAAGTAGCTTAAGCCACCTGAAGATTCCGCCACTTTGAACCAGGCCATCTCAGTGGATCTAAATCACTAGTACTGACTATTGTACCCATATACCTGCAGAGAACATGCAAAAATGTTAACCTCTGGCCACGCATTAAAGCAATGAACATAACATTATCACATTGATAATGATGATGTTAATGTATCATGCAGAAAATATTGAAACCTGCTGCATTCTATCATCATTGAAAAGATTAAGAAAGACCAGACAGATATCTGGAACCATTAAAAGGGTTTACTACACCAATCACTGCTGTTTATTTCATCATGACATGTTGTGGCACATAATTAATATACAAAGCAATTCGGCCATTACCTGCGCTTACCCGACTCTTCTGTCTCGAACATCATTCCAAACCTCATTCCAACTGAGAGCTGGGTCCCATATATGGCCTTTTGGTATGTAGCCAAAGGTATGACAAATTCTGAAGGGCATGCCCTACGGGAGAGTAGAAATAGTAGCACAGTCAAGGAAAACTTCGCAAAATACACATATAGAGTAGAGTCCATATATATGTGCGAAATACAAATCAGTAAAAGAACACGCATTCATGCAAACCTTGGATTGTAGAATATAGTGAATGGACTTCGATTGGCTGCAGCATGAGCTGCAGCAGCAAGGACACCAATGTGCATGCTATCAGCAGATAGAACTGATGACGGCAATGTTGTTTGCTGACGATTTGCTCGTCTCACACCAATCATTAGCTGTGACTTCTCATCCCTTGTGATAGTGACGCAAATATAGAATCAGACAACAGTCAGTGGTAACTGACAACGTAATTCCAATATATGTGTGTGTGTTGTTTAACAGGCCTAACACAAAAATAGTAGAGATTTTAAACAAATTGGAAAACATTGTATCTGAAATTATTCGGTGAGCATAGCACCAAAGTTAATGGTTACTCATATTTGGAACTTTACAGCATGAAAACCTGGAACTCATTTCAACATCAATGTAGGCAACAATGTTTACCATAAGGACTGCGAGAAGTACAAGCAGGTAATTACTTTGTACCTGATAAACAGCACCGAATCACCCGCTCTAAGCCTCTTTGCACCAACAAACAAACTCCATCCAGTTGTGAGAAGGTGCCGCTTCGGCTGCCCTACATGGAAGGACAAAAATAGGATATACTCAACAAATATTTCAACAAGAAAAAATAGTATTTATGGGGAAAATATATCAAACAAGAATTTATCTTCTACAACCATAACCAACAAGTCGACTTCACATCACTTAACACAACATAGGATAGAAGCAACTACTTAAACACTCTCACCGCGATAAATATGGCGAAATGTCCAGCTATTATCATGCAAGTCTCGGACAACAAGTTCTTGGCTTGGTGGTTGCATTGTGAAATCCTGCAAGACATGACAAGAACAATGTGAATCCACATCATCCTGTTCCAATATAGCATGAAGAGGTTTCCCAAACACCAAAGAGACAGGAAATCAAGAAAGCCTCACTAGTGGAGGGAAGAGCTTTTCTGCTGCTCTGCGCGGCACAGAGAAGCCCCCATGTGTGCTTGTATCACTTGCAGTTAAAGTTTTGCAGAAAAATTCACTTGGATGTTTGCTAGGCTTTAGTCCAAAGTCTGGTACCGGGAAGACATCCTTTTCCTGATACAACAATAAATTATTTACCATAATTCACAACTTTACTGCTAAGAATAAATAAAAATTTGATAAATTTAAGGCATATGTAAATAGTAACTAAGCTTACAGAGTTCACTGGTTTAAGACTCATCTGTGCGTAGATTTCATCGGTTTCTTTGTCTGCCTATTAAAAACATAATACAAGAGTGAAAAAAACATAGACATTCTTGCAGAACTTTTTGATAGTATGTTCATATGTGAAGGGAACAAGTAATAGTCAGCCAAAACACATACATGCAGTGTAACATTTTGAACTTGACATAGCAACTGAGATGGGAGATTCGGATAGTTGGGAATCTGTGAGGTTGCCGTTCTTTTCGTGGAAACCGCCACCTACATTTACATAGGAAATGTTCATCAGCTGTCACATAGCGTTGGTATAAACAGAAACAGATCAACTTTGAAGCTGTGACATATCTTAAAATGTAGCATATTTATTTTATAAGCTTCTTAAAGCGAATGGTAAAACAGCCTAATCCCCTAATCCCCTACCCAGCAAATATCTTACTATAAAGCTGTCTGATATGTAAAGATGCTGGACTTATGAGTGAATCTTACTAAAGAGGGTGAGAAACTAATCCAAACCTGTTCGCTGTGTCCTTGAGGGAAGTAATATGAAAGACTTCCCACCTGAGGCAAACAAACAAGTGGGCCGGCGCAGGCATGCCATAACTCTGAATTTATAGCCTTCCGGGACCCTGAACGCAATTATCCCAGGAGCAAATGTAATAAGACACAACTTTTAATAGTTTCGCATAACAATTAACAAAGAGGACATTTAATTAAGAAGTATAAAAAGGGGTTATTAAGTGTGCTCAACGTGCTCCATTCTCAGCCCAGACGTTAAAGATTCAAACTTCTAAAATGAAATCAAAGAAGGCAGAGTTTTTATGAAGGGAACAAACCAGAATGATCCTGAAGCTCTTTCAATAGCTTCATCTCATCAAGTATGCTTGATTGTGCACCACTAAGCAAGCCCCCTGCTTTAATCTTCTCCTCAACTGAGCCCATTATCATGAGTTGCTGCGAGTCCCTCTCTATCTCAGCCAAAAGAAGCAAACTTTATCTTTAATACAAAACCGGGAACCGCAATACAAAAAGCCGTTACATCCCAGCAAGAAATCTCTCATTTTTTCATCTAAAAATCCAAGAATTGCTCTGTAGATGACCCAGCAGATCCGTTTGTCGCATATGATCTGTTCAAATTAAGAGTGACCCATTTCTGAGAATCCCATATTCTGAGAGAAAACAAACAATCCAATCCAATCCAATCCAATGTTTGGGCACAAAAGCAGAAGGCCCACACAAAACCTTTCAGAGTAGAACCAAAATCAAGGAACAAAAACTGAACAAAGGCACTGCAGTGATCTTTTTTAAGAAGTAGTGGGGCTTTAATTTGGAACAAACCAAGACCCATCAGTTTTCATCGAAGCACGCGGACCAAAGCATGAGTCTTGAGTACCCTCTCTCTCTGTCTCTCTCTGTCTCTCTCTTAATCGAGTGCTTGTTTTTACCCTCCAAAAGAAACCGACCTTTCGATGAGCCCACTTATCCTACTGATTGTATCTCTCTTTCACAATAAACAAAGGGAACAGAGGATCTCTATCACTATATCTTAGTAAAGTTTCTCTCTTTCCTTTGGTTTGCTTTGTTTTGCTTTGAAACTGGAAAGAGTGTGTGTGCATGGTCCAATCCTACGCACACACTTTCTGTATAGGGGTGATTCCGTTGCAGCTTTAAACTGTTGAGCAGAATGATAATATAATATATTTATTGTTATAATAGTAATGTTTTTAAGAGTTCTCTTCTTCTACAGCATTTGCGTCCAAGTGTGATAATAAAGAAAAGAGCAAAAAAAGCAGAGCAAGACTAGCTGAACACGAAAATAGTACAGTACTGATTCAGTACAGTAACCTCCTCTCTCTCACTCTAAGAGAGGGGGAGAGAGAGAGAGAGAGAGAGATTTTCGAAAAAGGAGGGACTAGGGAGAGCTATTTCAATGTGAAAAAAAAAACAAAGAATGTCAATATAGCGTATTTTAGCACGTGGATTACGAGGATTTGCAGGGTCCTATTCTCTGTCAGCTTTTGCATATATAGCTAAAGATACTACCCACTTTTCACTACTCTCTTGTAAGACTTGTATTCTATTTATTTATTTGTATATGAAGCTGTTCATATATAGATAAATAATTAATAATTAGGGTTTGTTTTTTCTTTCTTTTTTGTTGGTTTTGGAAAGAGGAAGAGAAGAAAAAAGAAATAAAAGAAAAGCTGCTTTCTGACTCGGCTCTTCTTCTTGCGTCTGGTGTTTTGACTGAACTGATGAACATCACGCGTGCCGTTCACGACAAAAAACAATCAACAGGGCGAGGCGCACGTTAATGTAGGTGCCACGTGTCAGATTCCTGTCTGATCCGTCGCGGCGCCGTTTCTGCGTTTCACACGTCTCGTTTGCACTTGACGTCTTTTCTTTCTTCTTTTAAATTCCGATCCGTGTCTCCCCGATTTTAATACACACCACTCCACTAGCTTACGTTCTCAATTCTCACACACTTTTACCATGATTAAATTATTAATAATAATAAATGCTGCTTCTTCTTTTTTTTTCATGTCCTATTTCTTTTTCTTTTTTAAGAATAGTTTTGTTGTGTTTTAGCAAAAGAAATCGTCAACTTACTTAAGATAGGAAAATATAATCTGGAACAGGCCATTGTTTAGTTGTGATTTGGTCCGAATGTCATATTTGATGATATTAATATTGATAGAGACTAGAGTTTGAATATTTATATCGATAAATAAGTCGGTGCGCATCATTTTAACTTGTGATTTATATTTAACGATGTGATCATGTGGGTCTCCAAAATGGGAAATTGGCAACCTTCTTCTTTTTCTTTTTTTTTTTTGGGTGGTAGGGAAAAGCTGCTGTCACGTTTCCACATTAACATGGCTCCATATTACGGTTTACATGATTACAAAATCATCCACTGCAGCACTGCCTATTGTTGCATTCCATGGTACCAGCATAAGCATGGGCAAAATCGTCACCCTATGCAATATTATAATTAACTAAATATTTCATAGGGAGTTGATTTTCTGACTTCTTTTTAGCCCATTTATACTCTTTTATTGACAATTATATACTCTCACTCACTCATTTTTTATCCATTTATATTTATTTTTTTGTTATAATAAAAAGTATGAGTGTAATGAGCCAAAAAGGGCAGGGGAAAATTAACCCCTATTTTATATTATTTTTCATGATTAAAAAAAAAACGTAAGCTTTTGAATATTTTGACCATGCAATATATCCAATCCTTTGGAATTGCGATACAGAGGCCCACCTCCGTTATTAATTTAAAACATTAAAAACAATTTGATTTAGAGTTGGTCGGTTGGTGGGATTGGATCGCGAATTCTACAATACGACATCGTATTCTCAAGATTGGTTGGGTTGTGGACTTGTGATCTATTCGGTGATTTTTTATCATGAAAATAGTCGACATCGGACGTTCTATCTTTGACGCTGAAATCGAGTGTGTGATAGTAGCTACTTTCTCTCTTGCACTCTGTTCAACAGCGCTTTGGAACTTAAACAAGCCGAATTCTGAGATAATCCAGCACTTAATTTCTAGTTTAACTTTGAAACGCTCAATAATTTATATATTCCAAACACCGCTCGATATGTGACGCGTGTCACACATGCATAAACCTTGCTTAACGACCTTCCTTTCTTCATTCATGAGACGAGATGATGAGATGAGATGAGGAAAAGAAATAATAATTCCCATCTCACTTACTAATTATATAAAGATTACTGTCATCGCGCCACCACCACCGCGGAGTCTTGATGGTCCTCCTACCCACTTGTTTCTTTTGGTCGAATCTCCTACGTACCCACTTCAGTCTCAACTCATCAAGCCATACAAGACAAGTTAATTAAGCTGTAAATAATAATAATAATAATAATAATATTATGCTGCTAATACAATTTACAAAGCCTGCACAACATATTCTCAATGGGAGTAAGAATGGTGTGTGGAACCCACTACGACTCTGAGCAATCATCCGATGGAATTGTTGACTGGCCGTGATGAGAGCTACTAATTAGAGGCTACGACCATTTTCATACCTACAACATAATGCAATAGCTCCCACTTAGAAAACCAGCTTCCCTATTTTCGTTTATTACTCTATATTCACTCTATTTTTCTTTTTATGTCACTTATCATAAGAATAGAGAAATCGAAAAATAAACAATAAAACGGACATGAAGATAACCAGTATCAAGAAATCTATCGTGGAAACATTGTATAACATAAGTACATGATATATATCTCACCCCCAACATTTTATAAGGTTGATTTTGCAAAACTAAAGATGGAGAAAGAATAATTATTTAAAAGAAATGATGATTTAAACACAGCACTTATGGCGCACATTAATGCAGTTGAGAGGGGGGATTAAGAGTGTCATCCAATGGGAATAGTATAAGTAAAAGATTGTAAGACGGGTCGGGAGAGTGCGTGAACTTTAGAGAACAAGCAAATGATTGAGATTGTAATTGAACATTATAATTAAGCCTTCCATTATGATTATGAGTTACGACCGAAACAAAAGCAAAATAAAAAGGGGATAGGATCAAAATCATAAATTTAATAAAGAGAATAAGACCAAATATATGATGTGGTGGGGGTGTGGGGTCCACACTCGAGTACAGTGATAATTGAGAGTGAAAGAAGCTAAAAAAATGAGGCGTGGTATGAGGGGAACATGGAAACAGTGTAGGTGTAGGGATGCAAGGAGACACTGGGTCTGAAATATTATCATGAGAGAGAGCTCCGTTTTGTCTTTACACTTATTTACAGTCTAGCCTCTCTTTTTCTCTTTTCTCTACCCTAATTTTAATTTTGTACCAATGTTCATTCATTCCTGTTCATCTCATTATCCTCTCCTCCTCTCTTTGGTGCTACTTTTGGGTATGTGGGCCGAGATTCTAGCCAGCTTTGAGGGCTTTTCTCTGAACCAAACCAGAAAAGGCCCTTTATATTGCTATAGGTCATCACTCTACTCTACTGATTGCTCTCCCTTTTTTCGGTCCTATTGCAAATGACCCACTATTGTAGTGGCTCAGAAAAGGTCCTCGGTTAGAGTCATAATATTCGTATAGAGTGTGTAAATTTAGTATGCTATTATTACCTCTCTCAATAAAAAAATACATTAAAAAAACATCAAATTGACATCTCTTACATAGAAAAAATTTAACAATCAAGTTACATTGTTTGATTTGTATTTAATTTAAAATATGGAAATATCAATTCACAGTAATTGTTGATGAGGTTTTTCAATATATAAAATTCCTTTTCTCAATGACATGAAGAATCTGTATGGACCACATTGCTGTTGTTTTTCTTTGGGGACATTATTATGGAAATCATTTCAGTAATACTACACATGGAGGCCGTATATAAATTTCATTCAATTTTTACCAACAATATTAAAAGAGCCGCGAGAAAAAGTGCAATGCATTCATGTTTTGGTAGAAGAGTTAATGTGACACTACAAATGCAATGCATCGGTACCCAGTTGCCAATATTGTGCTTTTGTTTTTATCAAAAATCGAATTTAGGGCTGGAAGGGATGTGAAGCCCGTCCTCAAAAATTTACAAAACATATAAAGCGTCGAAGCCCATGTACGTGATCCATTGGGACCGAAAGCCCATTATCTTCTCAAGCTGTTTTCCAGAAACAAGCAAGGGAAAAGGGAATGAGGGACAAACTTGTCAAGGCCATAGGTTGCGGAGCTTCAATTTCGTTTTCAACTCAAATATATGGAATTATTCGTTGCAAAGTGCCAATTGGGTTTGGGTGGAAGGATGATTATACTTGCATATAATTAATAAATAAATGTGTAAAGTTCAAATAGTTGTGTTTCTTATTTTAAAATTTTCAATTTTTATTTATTATATATTATATTATATGAATAGAAAGGGGTGGGAGAAAGATGGGGGCTTCCAGGTAGGTGAATGATTCTCAACTCCCCATGTGCGCCGTCGTTTTTGTAAATGAGAAAAATACACAAAGGGTCGTGACAAAGTCTTCCACATAATCCGGCATTGTAACATGCTTCCCCCAAAACCTCTAATTTATATCTTTGCTTCTCCACGGGCTTTACTTTACAGTACGCTTACAAGTTACACCATTCATGTGAAACCAAAAATAAACACATACATATATAAACTTGTTTTAATTAGAATCTTTGTTTTTCTCTACCTTTTATTATCTCACTGACCCATATTACATTCTCCGCACTCTTTTTATCATCTTTCATTCCATATTAAAACTGGATTATGTACAAATGCTTTTTCTACATCCGGATATATATATATGAAAAAAATATTTGTGTATCATCCGTTTTTAAGTTCTTAACATAAGAAATTATGTCTTGTAATAAGCTCTTAACGTAAGAAATTATGCCTTATAGAAAGCTCTTAACATAAAAAAATTAGGTGTTGTACAAGATTTAGAGAAAATAAAAATAAAAAGTGCAACCAGTGGGGCAGTGACAAAGTCCTGTACCTAGATAGAGATAGATTATGAACTCAAAATCAATATTAATTCTAGATAACAACTAACATGATCTCATTGATTGATTCGATTGCTAGATAACAACTAACCCCCGTAAACCTCTAACCACCAAATCCTATTGCTAAACAAGCCAATCATTTCCAATCATTTGTTGTAATTTCAAAGGATAAAATAAATAAACAGCTGAGGAAGATTATTGATTAGGGGTTTGAGTAATTATGTGCCAACCTCTCTCTCTCTCTCCCTCTCTCTCTCTCTCTCTCACCCACCACAATTTGCCCCTCACCACTACACACTACATTACATCCTAATATATATCTTATATAGTATAGTGGACTAATGAGGCCCTAATCTGTTGCTAGCTACAAGTGTGTACTTAATTCGTAATCTACGAGTCTACGTCTAAGACCATCCTCTCTAGAAAGGGAGAATATATATATATGTGTGTGTATTTTAAGGCAGTTAGAAGAATCAACGTCCGAAGACAGCTAGGACTTAATTGATGCTTTTAATATTATATATAGAAAAGTTATTCGACCTCTTTTAGTGAAGTAATGTATTATTATAGCTACATGTTAAATAAATGTCTGCGAAATACGAGATATAAATTTATCCCTGCTATTATATATGATCCAAGTTAAGACGGAATGAGTTCGTGATTGGAAGGCAAGAGTGCGGCGGTTAATGCATGAGAACTTGGAGGGATACGGCCTATCTTTTCGACAATGGATTTTCTCGGGAATGATCATTGTATATATGCACATGCATTATCCATATAAGTCTATAGATATAGATATAGATATAGAAATAAATAGCTGGCCATTTGCTTATTTGATTGGCGTTACGTTAAGTAGAGCCATGTCAAGAGTGAAGACATGTGGGTGTGTGGCATCACGGCATGTGAGGATCAGATTCAGATGGATAGAATTGAAGATTGCTCGTAATCTCTCTGGGTACGTAGAGGACTTGAGAATGATCGAGAAGAGAGAATCCATTTCGTACCAATGAGTGATGAGATGACAAACAACAATTGCAATGAGGGAGAGGGAGGGAGGAATAATATTAATTAATATTATCGATTGAAATTTGAAATGAATTGAGCCCAGGGTTAATTGATGAAGAATCTATGGCTCTCCATTCATTCCATATATCAGATTCTTTTCTTGTGTGTTCACCGTCCAAGAGATGGCGTGATCTGAAAAGCTGGAGCAACAAGAGAAGCTTTTTTTTGGTTTGGTTTGGAGCGTGGAGGTGGAGCGTGCGTTTGCATAATAATTATAGAAGAAGCTCCTCCTTTTAATGTTGTTACGTCGTAAGATGAGAATATGATAGATGGGCATGGGCGCATGGGGCACATAATATATTGCACGTACGCGCACCGCTGTTACGCTTTAGGTAGGGTGAGTGCACTTCTATCTGTACTGTCTTCTCCTTTCGGTTGCACAGTTGCACAGTTGCACAGTTGCACAGTTGCACTTTGCACAGAACCCAAATCACTCATCATCCCATCTTCTGCCTGACCATCTCTTATCTCAAAAAGTTGGGCTTCCCACCTGTATCCGCACTCTGCTGACTGGCGGCTGCAAACTTTTTTATTCTTTCTTTTGGGTCAATTGGGTCCTCAAGTCAAGCCCCATAACATGATGCAGGTTGAATATCGCAAGGTCAGGTCATAATTTACAGTATTTGTTATATGGTCCAAAATCAATTCCGGGTCAAACATCCAGAGAGAGAGAGAGAGAGAGAGAGAGAGAGGTGCTAAAATCCAGCTGGTTAGACTTCGATTGCCACATACTCCGCCATATGATATCAAATGTATTTGGAGAGAGATGAGTGTGTGAAAAATGTTAGTCACACACAAACACACGTCAATAAAAACAAAAGTATCTGACTTCTCTTATATATTTAACAGGACAGGAGATCAACATGAACCCCGTTTATGCATCACGCGGCGCCTATACAAATTACAATACAACTGTACATTCAGTGTACCTTTCAACCCTCCAGAATCCCAGATGCCATGCCACATTGTTTTCAAAATTAGCATTTTTCTTCATTTCATTTTTCAAAATTGCTGGAAACGTTTTTGTTGGTGATATATTTAAACTAAATGTACAACCAAGCTTGAGATGTTGACTTAGTTCCCCCTATATTCCGTTTTCATGTTTCATTGGTTAATATAAGATATATGATAACTTGCGTCAACAACAATCACATGAGCTGTTTATATATATATATATATATATATATATATCCTCACTGTATTTTTATATATACATCAAATAGACGATTCCTCTTTGTTCTCTTCTTTTTCTTTTTTTAATAAATGCGCCACTCAAATAGCCTTATGAAGGTGTTCTTGAATTGAAGAGATTTATATAATGCAAACTAGGAAACGCTGTTTTGAAAATGACGTTGTCAAACACCTGTTCGTGCTTCAAACTAATATCATGGATAACGACATTCTAATTCTAATCTAATACTTAATTAAAAAACTTCAAGACACCTTCGTAATGGGGGGAATTAGCAGCGGTGGGTGAAGTATATTTGATTTGACACACTGGTGATGACATGAGGTGAGTTAATTAATCACTTCAATTAGCATTACTTACAAGATAGACAACTGTCTGATTGGTATTTCTTTAATTAATCACAAACTGTGTTATTATGATTCATATATTCACGCTTTAATCACAACACTAAGTATACTATAATATATTATCCAATAACTTCAACATACTAGTCTATAAGAGGTTGACGATGGCTAAAACGTATCCCCCTAATTCATTTGAAAATGGTGAGATTATGAGAAATAAGTTTTAGTCATCGACTTCTTATAAATAGTTTTCTTTTATTTTCTAAGTTAGACGACAATATATATTCTTGTTTTATTTTAATTGCATATAAAATATAAGCACTTTACTAGCCTAGTCCTCATTAACAAACGAGGCATGTGCTTTTTGTCAACTAATTATATCCAAATCGGATGGATTGAAAAGTAAAGCATGGTGGTGGTGGTGCAGTGTTCTGACATTGGACGGTATAGCATGTCTTAATTAGTAAATGCTAATGAAGCGGTGACAAATGAAACTTCTATTCACTAATCACTATCTGTTGCATTGCGTGCCAGTCTCTGGACCATGTAAGAAGTTGCTTGCAGCTTGTTTCCAGTACGAGGCACACTATGTTGCAAAATCCTCCCTGATGTTTTGTATTAATCTGAATTACCTTTAATTAAACAAATAAGAAAACGACAAATTAATATCAAACAATTAAGCAAAACGTAACATCAAATTAAGATCCATTACGTGGCAGCCTATGACAACTGTACTGACTGTACCCTCACAAGAAAAAATAAACTTTACTGCGTACGTAGACCGAAAGTGGGTACAGTATAAATCCAAAGCATTTGAAAGATATAAAAAAGCATAAACCTAAAGCACAAGTCGACCAATTAAAGAGAGACTGCTAATTAACAATTAGTGATTACTAAGTACGTCACTAAACTAGCTTACATTTGTCACCCATCGTCCGACTCAATTGCCATGAAAAAAGCTTAGTTAAAAAAAAAAGACATTCCCCCCTAAACAAACTGTAATCTTCCCCCCTTCCAAATGCAAATACCAACAAAAGTTGTCAGTTTTGATCAGTTAAACAAACTTAACTGCGTGCATACTACAAAAGTGCCCGCGTCCGCATTCCACCGTCCTAAAGCTAGCCAGCTATTACTTTATTTTTCTTTTCTTTTCTTTTCTTTTTTGCATTTCTTGATGAGATGAGATGCCTAAAAATTATTACAAGCTTAATTTGTAGTTTCTGTTGCTAGGTGCTTTTTTAAACCTATTTTATACTTTATGTTATCAACAATGTCGCTCGGACTGGTGTCATGGTTTGCAATTTACAATTAGTTGCGTAAAGTGATTTTATGCGATTTTCATTTCACTTTTTATTTTAAAATTGTGACAGCCCGTACGAGAAGGAGAGGACAGGCTCTCTCTCTCTCTCTCTCTCTCTCTCTCTCGTATGTGAGGAGAGAAACTTCCGTATAATAGGAATAATACTTTTTACTATTCTCATTAATAATATAATGACACATAAAATAACTTTTTTGCATATCATCATGTTATTGACAGAGATAACAAATATGTAAGTTTTTTTAGTCCGTGAGGCCGGTAACAGAGTTGAGTGTACAGCTAAGCTAAGCTAAGCTTCCGAACCTGGACGCCCTTTTGAAAAGTACCACTAAGCCTTCCTCTCCAACTCCGACTTGCCTTGTCATTGGCTAATTTGGGAGGCAGAGGAGGTCCCACCACAAGGCTGGGTCCCATCCAATTGGTGGATCAAGGGGCCCGTTGTCATGCGTTCCAAAACTAGTGGCTGTGCCATGTCATCCCCTGACATTTACGTGGGATAACGATATTCATAGAGAACCGCGCACTCGGATATGGAACTTCGCCACGTCATCAGTTTATGGGACCCGAGACCGTCTCCCTTGATGGTAGTAATCGACATCATTTTAGCAGTCGTCCAATTCCAGTCCCAGTAGATAATTGACCCCATTTATTTTTAAAATAAAAAATAGAATATGTTGAAAAAAAAACCACAGCTGGTGGGTCTAATTTCAGAGTTACCCCTTTCCTTAAATCCTGCATATATTCCCCCAAATCTTTCTGAAATTGTGTCGTAATGAAAACAAAAGAGAGGGAGATATTAAAAAACAGAAAGAAAACAAACTTGGGGAAAATTATAAATGTGCAGCAAATATTATAGCACTAGTGTATGTTGACAGGATTTGATTGAAGATGTGTTTGTTAAAAACAACGAAAAATGATTTCAAAAGAAAGCCAAGCCATGATCCTCAAATCCTTACAAGCTAGCTAGTAGTGAGTGTGTGTGAGGGTACCAAGTACTAGCCATGCAAATGCAAATTAATGTGACGTTTTGGGGGGGATGCACCCTACCTCCCATAACATGCACGTGGACCCATTGGATCTCCATGGGCGCATATTAATTGACCCTATTTTTTTTGTTAGTGCATAGTTTAATAATGTCTTTTAGGCCTTTTAAATCTTTAGGGTGAGGTAATGGAAAATGATTGATGTTGATGATCACTTAAGTGCCAGATGTCGCGATCTCGCGCTCCTAATTAGAAAAATAAAACTGAAATTTTGTTTAGGTCGGATGCTCAAATATGGGCAAATAAGTGATTAGGAGGGGAACATTTTGGCTCTTTGTTTTTGGGGCTATAAAACAAAGGGAAAGATGGGGCATCCTTGCACATGGGGCAAGGTCAGATTTGGAGAATACAAAATCGTTGCCTTTAAGAAGAGGTTGCAGCAGAAATAATTTTATAAGTTTGGAGCAGCCAAAGGGCATCTTCCTGCGTAGGTAATCAATGAATGTTATGGTAATACTAATAGCTAGGTCCAAGTTCAACCAGTACCTCTTGAGTAGAAAAAAACAACTTTCTTCTTTCTTTTTTCTTCACAAGTATTATCAAGTATGCATGTGGTGGTGGGTTCTGAGTTTCAGTTGTCTTCAACTTCGATTTCGATCGTGTGCAAAAAGCATAATGCACGGACATCATCACAATTTCACAAAGACTCTTAAACGTTTCCTATTTTTATTATTTTCTTCTTTGGCCTCGGCGGCATTAAGATTGAAATAGTCAAAGTTGTACTATAACAACTTAGGAGGTATGTTGCTACTCATTAGACTAATGAAAATAATTGATCATTCCAAAGGACTAGGTAATGCAATTGTACAAACAAACCATGATTATATTCCCGTACTTTTATCTTTTACATTACTATTATATTTTATAGAAAATAAGTGAGAGAGTGGATACGATATTTACCATAAAGAGTAAGTGGAGTCCAATATACCTATTCATTTTGAAATAGGAAACATTATCTTATTGGAGGAAATATGTATATTTGAATACTTGGATGCCTACTCTATTGGAGGAAGAAAATGCTAACATGGCTACTCCTTGACATACTCTCTTGGAGATGCTCTTAGATATTATTTATGAACAATTTACTAGTTGTTTTACGCACAAAGAATTAAGATGCTTCCATGGTTTGCAAATCTATACATGACTTGTACTCTTCCGTATTGACCCCTCTTCTTCTACCTTGTGTTTTCATTGTTGGTGTTATATTTTTATTTTTCGCTTACTTGGGCTATACAATAGTTCATACTACAATCAACTTTTAACTTTCACATCTCCAAAGAAAGGTTAACTACCTTCCTTGTAGTTTCAATAGCAAATATCATATTTATTTACGCATTCAAATTATGAATGAGATATCAATATCTTATCAACTTATTATAATGTAATTTTCGGGTTAATAACCTTTATCCCTTATCATGAACCTATTAGGCAGCTTTGAAATCAAATCCCTATAACATAATGAGGTAGGGATGAAAATGCTACATATTGAGCCTTAACTAAGTTAACTTTCATATAGCGCGTAAATAAATGAAAATCCCGTAGGTTTTCATCGAAAGATGACATGACATCATGGTAATCTTGGTAAGAAATAAGAATTTAATCTGAATTACGCGTCAACTTTTGGACATTGTTATGGTACAATATCTGTATCCATCACTCAACAACAACGGCCTAAAAGCTACTTACAATCAACAAGTCACTGCCTTAAACAATTGTGCGAAAACAGCACACAGCAAGTACTGTGTTGTAATTATCTCAAAAAATAAGGGCATTTCCTAAACCGCGTCTCTATAAGATTCTCCTCCCTCCCAAAAGCACAAACCCCCAAATTTCCCACTCACCTCATATTTGCAGCAAACAGAACCCAAAAACCCAAAGCCGACCGAGTTCGCATTTTCCATCGCTTTCCAGCAAAATGTCAGCCGGACTGGGAAAATGTAGCAAGATCCGCCACATTGTGAGGCTCCGCCAACTGCTGCGGCGGTGGCGCAGCAAGGCCCGCATGTCAGCCAATCGCATACCGTCGGATGTTCCCGCAGGACACGTGGCCGTCAGCGTGGGCAGCAGTTGCACCCGATTTGTGGTGCGCGCGTCGTACCTGAACCACCCCGTCTTCAAGAAGCTCCTTGTAGAAGCCGAGGAGGAGTACGGCTTCTCCAACCAAGGCCCGCTCGCGATACCCTGCGACGAGTCACTCTTCGAAGAGGTGCTCCGATTCATTTCTCGGTCCGAGTCCGGTGGGTCGACCCGGTTCGTCAATCTAGACGACTTCCAAAGATACTGCCACGCGGGCATCCGGAGTAACCTCGATTTCTGGGCCGATTCTCGACCGTTGCTTCGTGGATTTTCAGATAAAACAATTTGGTAAGCAAAGCGGAAAACCAAGTGCGTTTAGTTGGTAATTTTATTTTGGTTTCTGAAAATAAAGGAGGATATATACAAAAACACGCTTCGGTTCTCTCACCCGGGTGGAGTCAGTCCGAGTTATATCGCTCTCCATGGCTAGCAGCCAGCCATCAGTTGATTGAAGAGAGTAAACTGTTAATGATATGACACAAAGAGTTCGAGCCTAAAATGGGGCTCGGATGGATTAACCCAGTTGGGTGTACTTAGTGATTGACGATGGGGCCTTTTTGTTTTTGTTTTTTTTCCTTGAAAGTTATATGATTATTGGGCACTGAGTAAGAGTGCATGAAACTCCGAAGAATGCTATGGAGATGGCAAATGGGTGGGGGAGTGATCCACCGCGTCGTCCCGGGTTTGAATCGGAGTGGAGGCAGAGAAGCGAGCTGCTCCTGCTGCTGCTGAGGAGAAAGATGAACAAACAAAACAAAATTACTGAATATTATTGGGTCTCGATTTTCCTTGTAAATTCTGTGATTTATTGATTAATTAAAGATAAATTGTAGAGAAATTTTATTATGATTGTTCACTATGGCTACATATAATATTGACAACTAACCGTTTGTTGGTTGTGTAGCTTTTGTTATGCCTTTTAGTTTTATATGAATTTCAATCATGGGAGTGGGAGACGAGGCGTTGTGGAAATTATAGTGGCGCCAATCCACGTGAAACCAAAGCCAGAGTGTCTCTGTTTCCTTCGCTTCACCTCCTGATTCAATCTTGTCTTTTTTTTTTTTAACCAACAAATTATTGTGTGTGTTATATACTTTTGCTGTAATTACCATGGGTATGGGTTCGTATTATAAACCAAATTATATGGTTAATTTAACGCTAATGATAGTATATCATACAAGTCATCAGTGGTCAAGAAACGTTGGCAGCCATCGCTGTCCTGTGAAGCCATGAAATAAAGCGCAAGGCTAAATTCTGTGCAGTGTAGACTTGTTCATGCGGTCATAGTTGAGCAAGCGTAGAGTTGCAGAGAGAGAGAGAGAGAGAGAGAGAGTTATTTTCGAATTAAGACATTGAGAATAATTAAGCTGGTAGGAAAGGCAACAACTTTTTGATGGGCCACAGAAGAAGGGAAGTCCTAGAGGGATCAACCACCTAATCATAGAGAATAATGAACCTTTGACTAATTATTATGAAGCCTGTGCATGCATAATTGCGTTCCATACTGTCCAAAGCTTTTAGACTCAGAAATTAGTAGGTTCATTCATTCACTCATGTTAATTCAGATTATAAATAAACAAACACTCAAGTCAAGACCCAGCAACAGATGCAAGCCACTACAATTGCCTTCTGATGCTGACTTTTGACCTCCTCTCCCTCTGCCACCAATGTGAATGAATGGGCCTGCCATAGCTCTAAACCAATTCTTTTGCATCCCCTTCCAAATGGGCAAAACCCAACATTCATTTTTTTTGGGTCTCCTTTTTTTTTTCCCCCCTAAAAATAAAGAGAAAAATAAAAGAAAGTAGCTAGTGTATGTGTATATCTGTCCGTCATCACCAGTACCTAGGATAGTTTGCTTGACTTTTGGGGGATGGTTGAAACTTGAAACCTCTCTAATTAATCTTTTCTTTATTGTCCGTCATCAGTGCCTAGGTCAAAGAAGTGTCCAGTTTTGAAGAGCAAGTCAATGTTTGACATGTTTGAGAACTGAGAGAATTATTTGTTATTGAAGCTGCATATGTGGTCATGCATATGAGTAACATCTTAGAAATTCCGAATTAGCGCATGTGAAATGTACAGTAGCCGTGCCACCAGGTACAATCTCATAATATGTATGTGTTGGAAAATGACATGATATGAGACGGTACAGCAAAGAATAAAGCACTGCTTCAACACAACAGCAGCATGTGAAACTGCTTTGGGAAATGGGTGTCTTAATCAGTAACCAGTCCATGCTTTAAAAGCCCCTATCTCAATCCTCAAGCTTTTTTGAGTCCAAGCAAGTACTAAATTCAAAACCACAGAATGGGGTGGGTGGTTCATACTGAACTGAAAGCACTAGAGCCAGTGGTAGTTGCCAACATCACTTTCTCTTGGGAGCCTTTAAAAACACAAACATAAACCCCAAAAACAAAAAATCATGTGAATTTTTAAAATTGAAGTCAATTCATGGGGTTGCAAAAAGAGGGTTGATTTTTGGTTTTGAATCCATTTTGGTGAATGAATGGAAATACAGATTCCAACTTATGGGGAATGAATAAAGGGCCAAATCTAGTCGGGGGTGGCCTCGCTTTCATTTGGATTCGAAAATATTTGGACGGTTGGATAAGGGTAGGGGATGTGTCTTGACTCTCTTTAGAGTCATCCTCCCACTAACACAAAAGCAATTGGTTCCACCTAACCTAAAGGGCTTTCTGGAAGCTATTTTGGTTGCCTTTTGGTTGCCTAATTAAGCCTGGGGTATGTTCACGATATAAATACCTACTTTGGTTTGGTTCATCAAGCAGAAAAAAAGTGTTGTTCTTTTCCTTTTTCAAATTATGTACGTCTTTGCAAGGCGTAGATATACGTCTTTTCAAGGCGTAGATAATATTTTGGTGGTGTATGAGATATTACATTCTTTGAAACAAAAGAGAGGGGTGAGTTTTGTGAGATGGCGCTGAAGCTTGACATGGCAAAAGCCTATGATAGAGTGGAGTGGTGTTTTGTAGGTGATATGTTACACACCCTTGGCTTTGCTGAGAATTTCTGTCATTGGATAATGGAATGTATCTCCACAATCACGTACAGTATAATGATCAATAGGGAGGCTACGAATAACATTGTGCCGTTGAGAGGGCTCCGTCAAGGATGTAGAACTGTAAGTAATGAGCATAAGTATAAGCCTAAAACTATAATAGTGAATGCACTTAGTCTCTTAGAATGGCAGGTGTAAGGCTCCAAAATGTAAGGCTCATTTAAGCCACGTGTAGAGATCTTAGAATAGCTGAATGCATGGCTGAGATACAATATGATGCTTGTGTGTATCCAGCTAAGGGAAACTATCATGTAGTACTCGCTGTGTGTGTTTATGTCAAGATAAGAATAATATACTTTCTCTCTCTGGATTCTCAACGAGAGAGAAACAGAGCATTTCTTCAATCTGCATTTTTTCTCATTTCTTCTATTCTTCTCATTTCGTCTTCAGCATTTCATAACCCAGCAAGAATACAAAAACACTAACATGGTATCAGAGCCAGGTTCGTTCTATTGAGTGGCGTTCTAAATCTGTGCAATCGAGCTACATCAGATGGTAACCATATTCAAGTCATATGGGTTGTGGAATCTAGTTGAAAAGGGAATTCCAATCCCTAATTCGAAGAAGAAGAAGACAACTGAGGAAGCTTCAGAAGATGACGATGATAGAAAAATGGCAGCCATCTTCATGAAGGATGCGAAGGCTCTGGGCATCATTCAAAATGCTGTTTCTGACCAAATCTTCCCCCGTATTGCTAATGCTGACTCTGCTAAGATGGCATGGGAGCTGCTGTATGGAGAATATCACGGCGGTGACCACGTGAGATCGGTAAAACTCCAAAACCTCATACGTGAATTTGAATACACTAGAATGCGTGACAATAAATCCTTATATGTTTATCTTACTCGGTTGAATGAGCTGATTAACCAGATGCAAACCTTTGGTGAGACTCTCTCTAATGAGAGGCTTGTCCAAAAGGTTCTGATCAGTCTGAGTAAGGTTTATGATCCTATCTGTCTGGTGATTGAGAATACAAAAAGTCTAGAAACTGTAGAACTGCAGGAGGTTATTGTAATATTGAAGAGTCAAGAACAACGTTTTGAGCTGCATAATGTTGATACAGATGAGAAGGCATTTGCCTCAAAGAACAACGTCTTACGATCTAATTATGTAATAACCTCAAAAATAATACTTGGTTTTATTATTTTTGTGAAAAATCTTATAAGTTGTATGACTTTATTGGGTGTTTTATGAATTTAGTTTGATGTGAAAATATTGGAATTAAGTGAGTTTAATCTCAAATTTGGATTGAAATGCCCTTATGATTAAGTTTATGATTTTTTTTAAATGAAGTAGGGCCCGTTTAGGCCCGACCCGATAGGCTTTCTTAAGCCCAGCTCATGGGTCGGGCTTGGGCTTTGAATTTTCTAAAAAAATCCGACCCGATCAGACCCGATATTTTCTCTCTCATCTTTAAAGCCCGGCCCGACCCAGCCCAAACCCATTAAATTTGGTTGACGAGCCCTAAATGCAACTGCTCATCTGGTCGCATCACATATATCTCGTGTGGGTGGGAAGTTTAAATGGAATCAACTTTGGCCTGAGTGGTTGTTTGACACTCTTGCTGCTGACGTAAACATTACAGTTCGGCTTTAATAAATTTCTTCCATCGTTTGACCCCAAAAAAAAGAAAAAAAAAAGGAAAAAAAAAAAGAAAAAGGCTTAGATTAGATAGATAAAGAAAAGAAGACGAGAAAAAGATGGAAATTGTTGGTCAGATGAGATTCAGATGAGATGGCCTGTGTTTAAGTAATAAAAACAGGCAGCTAGGCCTGTGTCCGTGGTCTAAATCGGCTTCTAAGCCCACACAGTATCTTGAGCCTCAATAGCTGGACCCATAACAAGTTTGCTGGTGATGAGCTATTTGGGCTTCAAACTAGGCCACACATTTCTGTTTAAAAATATATATAGTTGGGCTTTTATTTAATTTGTAGGGGGTTATTATAGGGAAAACATGTTGAGGAGATGATGAATGAGATTGGCGGTTGTTGGAGGCCTAAAATATCTACAAGTTTAGTACGGCAAACCAAACACTGCTCCCTCACCGGCACTGCTTAGTTAATGAGGAATTCGATAATTCATATGTTAGCTGTCAGCCCTTTAATACAGACACTTTGGTCGGCCAAAATGTCCCACTCTAGCTCTAGACTCTGCTCTATATATAGCCTATAGGAGGTGCATGCACAAAATCACTACCTAATAAAACTCTCCGTTTCTTTCTCAGTGCATGCCTGCCTGCCTCATGTGACAGAGAGAGAGAGAGAGAGAGAGAGAGAGAGACTTTGAAATTGAATGTGGACCGGGCGCATGTGAACCACAAACGTGCAATTACAGTAGCTATCAAGCCAAGATTACAAGGCTCATGTCTGACTCCATCATGATTCATGCCCATTTATCATCTCTTCAGACTCAGACTGAGGGCCATCCTCCAAAACGCAAAATAACAAGTGATGAGAGAGAAGCTGACAATTTATGAGGTTGAGAACATTGTGAATGAATGGGACGAGCTTTGGATCTCCACATCTAATAAATTGGACCACTTAGCTCTTTATTTTCATGCTTGCTTCTACTTTATAAATTGGACCACATTTGTTTATTTTTTTTAGTAAAGAAATAGTTCACACGCACAATAAGGACAATATTAGGGTTTTTACTTTTTACAGTCATCATCATCATCACAGCATTAGGCGTGGCAACAAACAAACAAACAACAAAACAGTAGTAGTGGAAAACAAGAATGAATTGAATACGTATAGAAGAAGAATATCAGTTTAACTTGTGTGTTTCCAAAACAGGAAGTTTAACGAACTCTGTAAGAATTCCCTCATGCTCGTGGATGCTCGTGGATGCTCATGGGTCACGTGCTCATTCTCCAAAACATTACACAAAAGAAGAAAAGTTGTTACTTCATTCACTCTCACTCCATCAAACAACCACATTTCCCAGAAGAAGAAAAAGCATCATACTATTACATTACTAATGCATTATATATTAATTCTTTTCGACATATATATTCAGAATTATATTTCTCTCTCTTTCTTCTTATTTTTTCTGTTTTGGGTTTGTCGTTACTTTACTTTTAGCATGTAGGATGGATGAATTAATGTAGCTATAGGAGGAAGGGACTCTGTAGAGGTAAAGATTGCCTCTCTTAATGATGGATTACCGAAAGCAAAGATAGCTATAATCATTCCCCATTATCACTAATATCTATTAGTGAAGAAAACAAGGAAATTTACTTGGCACTTTTCCGGCAAAAGTGATTTATTAAATATAATTTTAATAATGACTTATGCAGAAGCAGCCAAAACCCCATGAATTGTATGTTGTTGCTTTCAAATGATAAAATGAATGAATAATTGTTCTGAACAACAGCTAGCAAAATAATAAGTCATTCGTTCTCATTGATAAACATGAGTAAATTATGATTTGCATTGCTTAATTAATGGGTTTGGATAGATTCATTTACCTGAAAAAAAGAAAAGCGGAAAGAAGAGAGAGAGAGAGAGAGAGAGAGAGAGAGAGAGAGGGGGGGAAAGGAACAGTAGTAGCTAGTAGCTAAGCTAGCAGAGAAAGTTTGTAGGTTGGCTGACACACAGTCACTGCATAAAATGACTGATGACATGATGGTGTTGTTCTTGTGAAGCCTCAGACAGAGCCGCCGCCTCCTCCTCCTCCTGAGGCAGTATTCAGTAACTAACAGGCCAACAACTGTTATGTCATGATGGGCCCATTGATTCTTAATCTTCCCTAAGCCATGGCCCAGCTTGTATCCTATCAGGTTAGTTTTGGGTGTCAAATCGAAGATGCCCTAAACCAACCGCGACTTAGAATTCCCAACATATTATTTCTTTTGTTTTCTTTCTAGAAGGGTTTAAATTAAATAGATAAAATGCCATAGAAACAAACAGCCTAGTAGTCTACCTACTTTCGCCTTCATCCAAGTCTAGTAATGCATGATCAGTCAATTTTGTAGAGAGAAAATGGATGACACTGTTGTTGGCGTTACTCTCCTACGCACGCTAACTATATGCAAATTAAGACATAATAACAAGAAGCAATATGATCAGAACCCATAGAGATTTTCCTCTGACAAAAGAAAGAAAAAAGTAAATGTAAATGATGATGATGATTATGATGCTGATGATCACTCTGGGGAAAAGCTACAAAAGAAAAGAAAAGCAGTGCGGATAGGTGACTTGTAGAAGTACCAAAGGCAAATCGAATCCAAGGAAAGAAAAACTCAATTACTTTGGCATAGGAATTGAAAAGTGTGGGTATATGGTAATGGGAAGGTGGTCTAAAGCTGTCTGTCTCTGTCTGTCTTGTGCATTCTATTCTATTCTATTCTTACTAGTTACTATTACAGCTACTACGTATGCACCCAAATGCCATTCCTACTCTACTACTAACCTATTCACAAAATTCTTTCGTACCAACAAAGCAAAGGTAGCAAAATTCTCTATTCCCACAAAGCATTCAATTATAAATATTAAATATATTATGAATGATCAAAAAACACCACCATGTTAGCAATCATTCTCGTCACCTCAAACACCACTATAACCCAACCCAACCCAACCCAACGTTTTTTTCAATATGAATTTAAAAAAAAACCCTCTATTTTATGGAATTTGAAGGCTGTAAAACACCACAACATTGGTAATACAAATGAATGATGATGATATGTATAATGCTTACGTACGTGCGAGGTGTGCATTGCGTTGCAACTTTTATAAAATAAAATTTTAATACCTAATTAAGATATTCCCCGTATTATGAAGATAGAGTTTTTGTAACTTTTTATGATGTGGTTCATTTATTTAAAAATCTCGAAATGGTTGAAGAGACTATTAAAGATACTCTAATAATAATAATAATAATAATAATAATAATAATAATAATAATAATAATAATAATAATAATACTGTTGTATTGGCAATTCAATACCTCTTATATTAATATATTCATGCGTGTGTGTGAGCTTGAGCCATGTAAAGAATAACATTTCACCCTTTCTCACTTCCAACTCGCAAGACCCATTGGTTGGTGGATGCCTCTTTTTAAAATTTCCCTCCTTCCCAAATCTGGGATTGCAATGCAATGCAAGCCTGTTTAAACTTTGACTGCTTCAGAAGAAAGATAAATTAAATTAATTGAACAAGGGACGAATATATATACATTATTCTGTTTGTTTAATAAATAATATGGCAGGCAGGCAGGTGATATGAAGTATCTCTTTGACATGCAAAGTCACCATCGCACCAATATTTGGTATAAAGCGAGTATTCTAATTGGGGATGCATGCGCCTGTTCCTATCGTTTGTAGCTGGCAATGGAATTTATTTCACAATTCCATATATAGTTAATAGTTGGCACCTGGCACCGTGGAAGCATCTGTTTTTCTACTTTATCCTCCTCCTCCTCCTCTCTTCCCTTTACCCCCACCATGCCACCACCTACAAATCATATAACATCTTAGTTAGGGGTGGCAATTTCGGATACGATCCGATACACGACTCGAAACCCGCACGAGAAATTAGCGACGATAAAAAAACAGGTCAATTTCGGGTCAACCCGTTCTGACCCGTTTAATAAACGGGTGGGTTTCGGGTCAACCCGCTAACCCGCTATAATACCTATCTAACCCGTTTATTAAACGGGTCGTGTCAACCCGTGTACAACCCGTCAACCCGTCTCTTCTCCTCTTTGTTTTTTTTTTCCTTCTTTCTTCTCCTCTTTTTTTTTTCCTCTCTTTTCCTTTCCTCTTCTCTCTTTTTTTTTTCCTTCTCTTCAGTTTTCTCTCATCTCTCTTTTTTCTTTCTTACTTTCCTTCAATCTTCTCTCCTCTCTCTCTCTCTCTCTCTCTATTTTTTTCTTTCTTTAGCTTCTCTCTTCTCTCCTCTCTCTATCTTTTTTTTTTCTTTCTTTTCCTTATATTTTCTCTACTCTCTCTGTTTTTTTTTAATTAAAATTTTTTCGGTTGTGAGTTTTGTAACATGCATGTTATTCTTTATAAACCCGTTACACGACTCGAAACCCGCACGATAAAAGACGACCCGAACCCGACACGACACGTTTATTAAATGGGTTGGGTTCGAGTTGAGCATTCTTGACACGTTTATTATCCCGACACGACACGAACCCGACACGACACGACCCATTGCCAGCCCTAATCTTAGTCGAGTTTTGTGTCAAAATGACAGCTAAACCACTGCTGTTATAAATTATTTACACCAAACACACCCATTTTTTCCCATTTATAGATGTAGATTTGGAGTGCATCAATCAAGTACTTCGGCAAAAGTCAATTGCCCAAATATTCTATTTGTGTACATAATCATATTTTAATTAACATAAACCTGAATAAAATTGTCAGTGGCTTGGGGACAAACGAAGGAAGGGTCAGGCTGTTGACAAATGCGCAGGCATGACATGACTTGGAATGGATTGTTCTGGTCTGGTATTAGCAAAACTCTGGTTGTCTTGTAAGTCTTTGTATTGTATATCATCCCGCTAATGACTCTTATTAATTGTTGGTGTCGTTGATTAATTAACCGTGGATATGTTCCTTTAATTTGGATTGGTCGACCAAATGGACTTCTTAATTAGAGAGACTTCTTAATTTCCAATGCATGCATTTTATAAAATCTAATCTAATGCCTCATTGGTGTTTTCAGTAATCTGCATCTCATCTATATCAAATATCACTTAAAAGGAATATAAACTGCACAATAAAATATATCTAACTTCAAATACTCAAAAGTCAAAACCTTCCAATTTCCAATATATATACACTAGGGTAGTTCGGTTTCGTTACCATATATAATATTATTATACAACTAAATGCACACATAAACAAACAACTCCCACCTTCATATGTCACGTACTCATATTTGAAGGGAGTTGAGGTTTCATTCTAAAGTCAATTAGCAATGGAGGGAGTAGCTCAACTCCTTATAAATCCTTATAAGGTTTTAAAACTTTTCAATATGAGATTTTTTACTTTCACATTCTCACAATACTATCGTAGGTATTCTATAATTTCTCAATGTTTGGTTGATAGGTATTGTTAAAGTGATAAATTTTCAATAAAATTACTATTTTTCGAATGTTGGATCTTGAGTCCTAACATATTCCCATTATATAGTGTTTGGAATAACAACATTGAAATCGAGATAATAAGGAAATAGTTTTGAACATTTCAATATCAAACTATGTTTTGAGCATTTTACCTATAACATAATGATGATGTAGGAAAACAACGAACGCATGTGAAAAAAACAGAAAAAAGGTACTGGAAAGTTTTATCTCCTTTTCTTTTTCCTTATTTAGAAAACTATAAGTAGGAACAATTTTGAAACCATATCCAGTGGACTACCAACCAAAATTAAAAAAAAAAAACTCATATTCTTCAATACGTATTTTTCCCATAAAAAGAAAAGAATACTACTTTAGATTCTCCATCCTCTAATCACAAACTTGACTGGTTCAAATGTATCCATAACCACCTTAGATTCTTATACAGTTATTTTAGTTATCCATATTTAAAAAGGAAAAAAAAAAAAAAACAGAAACAGTATATACATTGAGTACATTGTGATGGCTGTTCATGATTCGTGATCTTTAGTTAATTGTATTTTCTCCAACTACAAGAAAAAATGATATCGGATTAAACCCTGTCCTGTGTGATGATTTAAGGGAAAGGAACAGAAGCTGTTACTCTACTCTGTGTCTGTACTTTGACCGTTGAAAATTAGCCAAAGAGGCAAACAGAAAACAACCCTCCTAAATTTTCTTACAGATATATTATATATACTTGGGTTTTTACTTGCTGAGTTGCTACAGAAAGAAAACAACTGCAGAAATTTTATAAAAAAGGAAAAAACAAAAACATGTGAAGAAGTAGTTGGTAGGTAGGTATTCGTGGAGTCCACAAGAGAACGGAGAGGATAATCTTGGTTTTAATTTTGGGTTTGTCGTTTTAATAATCTTGTTGGGATGTTTTGTTTTTGTATTGTAGGAAGCTTGGACTTGGGTTTGGTAAGTTTTGTGTATTACAGAATATTGACTGTCGTCATTGGAAGCTAAAATTAATAATTTAATTAAGGGCTGCCGACGCTGTCAATTTCGGCAATTAAGGCCTAAGTAGTCGGGTTATATGAAACGCGGTCGCTCTCTATCAACACGTGTCCTAGCCTATCTGAGGTGGGAGAGAGAGAGAGAGAGAGAGTCAGTGGTCCTTACCTGATAAAAAGCCTAAAGCTTGTCTACGACAATGGAAGGCTGAAACGTGTGGTGCGTGGGGACCACGTGTCTTTTTCCGCCTCGTTTTCATTGGATGCTGCTGCTCCACCATGCACTGTAGAGACGCTCTCGGCCTCTTTATGGGCCTTATCTCTACGCGCTTCGGTGTGCTTGTAGACCCACTCGCTCAATTTTGGGGTCCATATTAAGTAAGCAGCGAGTTTGGGCGGTTGAGTTTGGATAAATTTCACTTGCAAATTGTAATTAAATTAACAAGTCATTAAACGGTGTGATTTGGCTACAAAATTATTCATTAGTATACAATATCACTGGTCATATGATACGTATGTTGTAGAGTACGAGTATGCCTTTTTATTTGAGAGAGAGAGGGAAGAAAAGAAAGACTAAGAGCATGGGAGGCCCTAGGCACAAGCACATAAGGCGGTCGCCTAGGGCCCTCCTACCCCAATTTATATAATACCATATATACATATCAATATTATTTAAAAAAACTATAATATATAAATATTATGTTAGTTCCAAATCAATTATTGTAAATATAAAAAAATTTACCTAATCATTCAATTCAAAACTAAAAGAGGAAATTCAATAAAGGCCCACTAATTGTAAAAATAAAAAACTTGCCCAATTACTTTCAAAATTAAAAAGAGGAAACTCAATAAAAACCCAATTATTTTTTAAAACTTATAGCTGAAATGAATTAACCTAGTTGAATCAATTAGGAAATTGAAAAAGATATGGTAGAAAAACTTGATTATGTAAAATTAATTGAAACTTTTGAATGGAAAATGCAATACGAGTGATATTTAATGATGTTTTGATGCATTTTTTAAAGTTATTGTGTAAATTACATATTAATTATTTCTTTTTTTAACTTACTAAAGAAAAAAAAATCATATAAATATACATATAGAGTAGAAGGTCCTATTTAGGAAGTTCACCTAGGGCCTCGAAAACGTAGGACCGCCGTTGACTAGGAGAAATCATTTTCAGTTTATTATTGCAAAAGATTCTATAACAGTTTATGCCTGCTACTATAAAAGTTTATACAAAACAATTTGTTGAAGGGTGAATTTTAATTGAAAAAAAACCAATAGTAGGTAAACTTATTAAAGGTTTATACAAGAATGTGGGGTTGGCTAAGAGTTAGAGAACAATTTTGTTTAGCATGCTTCGCTTCGCTTCCCTTTGGTAAAGTTGAAACCATGGAAAAGTAACAAGCTGCATCTAAAATTTTGTTTTTACTTTCCTCTAAAAATAGTTGGTGTTTGTAGTTTGAATTGGACTGTGTGATTGACCCATATTAACTAAAACAGGTTGACTTTTTAGGAAGTTGGGCGCTGGTGGGTTTTGCGGTACGGACGAACCATATATTTAAAAATACCATCTCATCAACACACTGTAATTGTCACTGTTGATGTTTCACGTTCATAGTCGACGTTGTGTAACAGTGCCATGGCGTGGATACCCTTTTTTGGTTATAGTTATAGCCTGACTGTGCCACTGCCACTTCCCCCACTCTCTAAAATCCCCGCGCTAAATCATTAATGTAAAAGTTAAATAATTTATTTGTCATTTTTCAGGTGTGTATTAGGTTTGGGTGGGTGAATGCGTCATTTTCGTTTTGATTAGGGGTAAATGCGTCATTGGATTCTGTGATGGCTGCTTAATTAGAGAGAAACTCTCATGTAAGAGTACTCACAATAATGTTCTCTATTTCTTAGCTAAAATTTAGCTAAAAAGATAAGAACACTATTTTAGAAGCTCTCTAAAAAATTTCATCTCCAACCATACTCTATAATTTGGAGAGTCATAAATGCTATAACTCTTTTTTGATTGGTCCATCTCTATTTAAAAAAATAAAATAAAAAATAGTTAAAATTAAATAAAAGTTTGAAATACTCATTAAATAAAGCAGAATTAAATTATATGGAGCTATTAAGAGTTATTTCTCTCTCATCAGATTTAGGAGCTTCTAGAGAACTCTCTATTTTATGAGGTGGATATGGAACATGGTTGGAGTTGCATTTTTACAATTCTTGCATAACATTTGTCTAAGGAAGTGGTTTAGGGAGCCCATTGTGAATGCTGAAATATTACTTTTTGCTATCCCGACCAATAACATAGTGATACATAAAATAACTTTTCCACATGTCATTGTGTTATTGGATGAAGATAACAAAATTCTGCATCTGTCCAAAATTACAATTGGTCTTCGTTACAAACACTAAGTTAACTCATTTGTTTAACACTCTATCGATGTTTTGATTGTTGTTATCCCTCACAAGTTCACAAATTAATCCATAATCAATGCTTATCTTCCATGAAAAGGTGTTCTTCATTGTCGGCATAAAATAAAAGCCATTCATTTCAGTTTTCCTCGTATCGGGTTTTGTACAATAAATAAATAAATAAAATTCCTCCGTCATTTACGGTTAAAAATACAAGAAAAAAAGAAGAATCGCATTTCCTTTTCTTGTGATGATTGTGCTATGCGAGATATTGAAGTCAGCCTGTGTGTGTATTTGCGTGGTGATGAAAGAAACGCACCACAGCACTCGTCTCACTCAGTCTCAACATTTGTAGTAAAAAAAGAGACCCGACGCCTGTGGAAAACGACAGGAGCGCCTTACACTCTGCAATCTAACGTCAAAATTCATTTGCCCAAAATATAACACCACTCCAAAACTTACTTTTGTTTGCTTTGGTTCAAAGTATTGTATTAATCATGTCGTAGACTATTTTCTACGAGGTCCTTTGTTTAATGATTGATTGGGCTATGAATCACTGAAATCATCCATAAACAGAAAATTAACAGCATCTGGCCTGCTTTTGTGTTTAATTTGTACAATGCAATCACCCAATAAATTATAAAATACTACAATAATATAGTCATACTATACATTTTGTACGCTAGTTATAATATGAGTGGAAAATAGTATTCTATAATCGGTGTTGGCCTTAAGTTTTTAAATTTAAATTTTTACATTAAACGAGTTTGGATCAATTTGAGGTGCACATTAGGTGGTCAAAGATTAAGCAAATCTTAAAAATGAATTTTAACTTTAATGCAGGGAGATTTTGTTCCTTTAATTAGGGCCTAAAAACCTATCAAACAGATTAAGGGGTAAAAGTCAAAATAAAGATCCACAACAAAAATATTTGTTGAGCTTGGCCTAAATTATGGGGATAGAAAATAATATCCTAAATTAAATTATACTCTAATTAAAAGAGAAAAACCCAAAAACAAATAATAAGGTGGGTCCAATTGACGACCCTGATGTTCCAATCTTATATTTATAAAAATTTAAAAAATTAAAAAAAAAAATAAAACCTAACCATGCTGTGACGGTCCACGTAGTGCCTAGTAGCCGCACTGCATTCAACACAAGACATTATAGTGGTGAGCTGGAATCACTGACCATTATAGGAGCGGTGGTCCAAACCCCAAACCCCAAACCCCGTAAAGTTAACAACACAATGTAAACATAACATACGCCAAACAGCCTTTTATCAAAAAACAAAAAAACAAAAAAACAAAAAAACAAAAAAACAAAAAAACAAAACAGAAAAGAAGAAAAGAAGAAAAAATGAAAATACGCCAACAGCCTAACAGAAGTTTCTAAATATCGCGTTACAGCTCACCTCTTGCTTCCCGCACAAGCGTAGAGGAGGTGGGACTCCCCGGCCATTCTCTTTGCTCTCAGGGGTAGATTCGTCATATGGTCAACCAACTTGGCTGCCAGATTCTTAATTAAGTTAAGAAGAAGGAAAAGAAAAGAACCATTCCCCGATGCTTTAATTAATTTGTTTTTGTTGTTTTCTTCTCCTTTTATTTCTTTTTCTTTTTCAAAAATTTATTACTAAATTGAAGGTGATGGTTTTTGGAGCTTTTTTCTAACGTCTTGCCTTTTAAGTGACACCTAAGTCCGAATATTTCACTCTTCTCGCACGGTCACACCCACCACCACCACACCACCATTTTCTTCTTCGTCTTCTCCTTCATCTCTCTCTCTCTGCTCTTCTGTTCCGAAACCTCCACCTCCACCTCCGTCGCACTCTTTCTCTTTCTCTCTCCAAAACCGAGACTTACCGAATAAGTAAATCCGAATTTCGGATCTCCATTTCGGAATATCGGAAAACTCTGTGGTCTCCATCTCGGAGTCTCATACTCTCTCTATATCGGAGTGTTTCCGAAGCTGCATTTGTTCCGGTAAGCCGATTCCCTAGCCATTTCGTCACCATCGACTTCTTTCTTTGTCTGTTCATCACTGGCATCTACCAGAAGGTTCTCAGGAAAGAGCGAAAAATAAATTTATATATAAAAATAAGAAATAACAAATACGGTTTTGTGTTTCTGATTCCTCCTTCTTATGTTTTCTGAAAACATGCTCTGGTTTTATGCGAGTTTTTACTCTATCAAATTGGACATGTAGTTTTTTTTTTCTTCTATTTTTGTCGGTGAGGCTTCTATGCTGGTTTCGACCGATTTCCTGTTCATCTTTTTGTGTTGAATAATTTTGTTCGAGCTCGGTTTCTCAACTATGGCCATTTATTTCCGTTTTGAATCAGATTTTGAGCTTTTTCAGTGTCAGTCTTTTACTGTTGCTCATCATATTAATTTTGGGTTAAATTACAAATATCACTCGTCTTTCACATTAACAGTCTACAGTTGGACATATATTGTCTTTCTTCAAACTGGATCGAATATATCAGTTTCTTCATCATTATAGTTTTTTATATTTAATTTATATACCTTCAATTTTTAAGGTACGGTTGTTCTTCAAATCTGTAGGATCTCCAGCTCAAAATAGCTCCGTGTCGAGATCTCGGCATATTCTCTTCTGCATTAGTTGGTATGTCCTTTTTTATGATATGTATCTGCATTTCTGTCCTCCCAATGCTCTTGCAGGTTCTCTTACCATTGTTTGATTTAGTTGACATTAATTTTTTGTTTTACAAACAGATCATCATGAATATCATTCATTAAAAGATTATAACAGTAGAAATGTAGATTCCTATTATCAAACATTTCGGCTCATTATATCGTTACAAGTAATGAAGTTTCCTTGTTTTTCCTAATCAGTCATTTTTGTTAATCACTTCTTTTGTTTTTCCTTTTTCTCTCAACTAACAATTGTCAGTTTAACTCGTAATTTTTGCAGACCTCACAGTCTAATATGGACCGACGCAGTTGGCCGTGGAAGAAAAAATCTTCTGACAAGGCTGCAGCTGAGAAAGCCGCAGCTGCAGCGGACTCTTTTGCAACCGAGGCAGAGCAAGTAAGTTCTGTCATGATATCTTTTTCTGCTTCCCTTTCTATTGATCAGGATTCAGGAATACCTTTGCCTTTCGAACATTTTGCATATTTGCAACATTGACCCTGAAAGTGGGCACTTCTCATGGGTTTTTGTTACGCCACAACTTCTGCCTCAGTTTGATGGAATTATTTAGGTCTGTTGTATACTAGTTAATTGGGGCAATATTTATTCATTAAATGTTGTGGGAGACAACCCACATTTGTCACTTGCTACAGCCCTGCCTGATGCATGTATGTATGTATACACAGCCTGGGACACAAACATGCTGCTGTTGAGTTTGTTATTTCTTTTATTTCGATAAATACTGTGCTCACCAGCTTATCTTCTTAGTTTCTTTCGAATTTTGGTGCAACATGTTAATTATTCTCTTTTCTGGTTTGCTTATTACAATCAGGATAAATACAAGAAACCAAACTATGTTCAAATTTCTGTCGAGCAATATTCACATCTGACTGGTTTGGAAGATCAAGTGAAGACTTATGAGGATCAAGTGAAGACATATGAGGACCAAGTTCAGTCATTGGAGGATGAAATTACAGATTTGAATGAAAAGCTCTCCGCAGCCAATACAGAGATGACTAACAAGGAGAGCCTGGTTAAACAGCATACTAAAGTTGCCGAAGAAGCTGTCTCAGGTATGATATTGATATAACCCGACTACAGAAAAATTGAGTTCTTGATCAAATTCTGGTAAAGGATTTCTTGACTTGAGAGAAGTTGGTATATTTAAGCACCTACTTCCTGCAGGTTGGGAAAAGGCTGAAGCAGAAGCTCTCGCGTTAAAAACTCATCTAGAATCTGTGACTCTTTTAAAGCTCACTGCTGAAGATCGGGCCTCACATTTGGATGGTGCTCTTAAAGAGTGCATGCGGCAGATACGAAATCTGAAGGAAGATCATGAACAGAAATTACAAGAAGTTGTTTTCAGCAAAACCAAGCAATGCGAAAAAATCAAGCTTGAGCTTGAAGCAAAGATATCTAATTTGGACCAAGAACTCCTAAGGTCGGCTGCTGAAAACGCTGCTATTTCCAGGTCTTTACAAGAGCGTTCAAATATGCTATTCAAGATAAATGAAGAGAAGTCACAAGCTGAGGCTGAAATTGAGCTTTTCAAGAGCAACATTGAGTCTTGTGAAAGGGAAATAAATTCTCTGAAATATGAACTCCATTTAGCTTCCAAGGAACTAGAAATTCGTAATGAGGAAAAGGACATGAGTATGAGGTCTGCAGAAGCAGCCAACAAGCAGCATATGGAGGGTGTAAAAAAAATAGCTAAGCTAGAAGCAGAGTGCCAAAGATTACGTGGTCTTGTGCGGAAGAAGTTACCTGGTCCTGCTGCACTTGCCCAAATGAAGTTAGAGGTTGAGAGTTTAGGCCGAGATTATGGAGAAACTCGACTAAGGAGGTCTCCTGTTAAGCCTTCTAGTCCACACATGTCCCCAGTGACTGAGTTTTCTCTTGACAACGTACAGAAATTTCACAAGGAGAATGAATTTCTCACAGAACGTTTATTAGCAATGGAAGAAGAGACAAAGATGCTGAAAGAAGCTTTGACAAAGCGCAACAGCGAATTGCAGACTTCAAGGGGTATGTGTGCTCAGACAGTCAGCAAGCTTCAAACATTAGAAGCACAACTTCAAATCAACAATCAACAGAAAGGTTCCCCAAAATCCGTTGTACAAATCACCACTGAAGGTTCCTCAAGTCAGAATGCAAGTAATCCGCCAAGCTTGACCTCCTTGTCCGAAGATGGAAATGATGATGACAGAAGCTGTGCTGAGTCTTGGGCTACAACATTGGGGTCTGATCTCTCTCACATCAGGAAGGAGAAGAGCAATCAAAAGTCAAACAAAGCTGAAAATCAAAACCATTTGAATCTTATGGATGACTTTCTGGAGATGGAGAAGTTGGCTTGTTTGCCAAATGACTCTAATGGAGCCGTCTCCATTTCATCTGGTCCAAACAATAAGACATCAGAAAGAGAGAATCATGATGCTTCAGGAGATGTCACTGCCGAAAAAGATATCCAATCGGAGCAGCAGCAGGATTTAAGTCCTTTGGAAGGTGATCAGGCATCTTCTAATGTGAAACTGTCCGGATTAAGTCCTGAATCTGATGAAAACCAGCTGCCCCTGGTGAAGCTCCGATCAAAAATCTCTATGCTATTGGAGCTCTTATCTAAGGACACTGATTTTGGGAAAGTTATTGAGGATATCAAACATGTCGTCCAGGAAGCACAAGATACTCTGCACCCGCACACTGTAAACTGCATTTCTGAGGAAGTTCACAGCTCAGATGCCATATGTGACAGGCAGGCAAATCCTGAGGATTCTCGCTTAACTACAGAAAAGGAAATCACTTTGTCCCAGCCAGCCAGGGGGACCATGGAACTAATGAGCGAAGATCTGGCATCTGCCATTTCTTTGATTAATGACTTTGTGCTATTCTTGGGCAAAGAAGTGATGGGAGTGCATGACACGTTTCCTGATGGCAATGAATTAAGCCATAAGATTGAAGAATTCTCTGGCGCATTTAATAAAGCTATTCATGGAAACTTAAGTTTGGCTGATTTTGTTCTTGGCCTTTCTCATGTTTTAGCAAACGTCGGTGAGCTGAAATTTAATGTTCTAGGCTACAAGGGTGTTGAAACAGAAACTAATAGTCCTGATTGTATTGACAAGGTAGCATTACCGGAGAATAAGGTAGTTGAGAAGGATTCATCAGAAAGATATCAAAATGTTTGTGTCCACATTTCTAATCATTCTAACCCTGAAGTTCCTGATGATGGAAATCTAGTCTCTGGGTATGAATCAAATGCGGCACCATGCAAAATCTCACTGGAGGAGTTCGAACAAATAAAATCACAGAAAGATAACCTTGCAATGGATTTGGAAAGATGTAATGAAACTCTGGAGATGACAAAGTCTCAGTTGCAGGAAACTGAACAGCTTCTCGCAGAAGCTAAATCACAATTTGCTTCTGCTCAAAATTCAAATAGCTTAGCTGAAACGCAGCTAAGATGTATGGCAGAATCATACAGGTCACTAGAGGCACGGGCTGAGGAATTAGAAGCTGAACTGAAGCTTCTGCAAGTCAGAACTGAGACTCTGGAAAGTGAGCTTCAAGAAGAAAAAAGAAATCATCAAGATGCTTTGGCCAGATGCACGGAACTTCAAGAGCAGTTGAAAAGGTTAGTTGCAATCTTTGTTCCATGAGGTGGCATCTGCCATATATGTACTTTCAGAACTGAAGCACCAGTCTACTTACTTAGTTGCATTATATCCGCATTTTAAAAGTAGCTATTTATATGTTCCAGAAACTAGTGTCTTCAGTCCTTGGACTTGCATGACACTGTTGGTTGAAATTGAGTGAAAAAAATTAAACTATTTACTTGGTCTCAGGTTTTGTGATTGTCTCTAACTTCTGCATCTCTTAATCTTCTTTAGGAATGAGCTCTTGGCAGCTGAGACTGAATTCAAGACCAAACAGGTGAGGCTACGTTCACTTTGTGCTTCTAAAATTGGAGTTGGAGGGTGGCTTTTTAACAACTTGAAATGTCGTAGGAAAAAAAAAACACCAGATATTTTCAATCATATCAAAAGAAGTATTGATCAGTCACTCAAGAATTTGTCCTTAGGATCTCTTATCCCGAATATATTTTTATTCAAAGCTCAGTTCAACAGAATTCTAGAACTAATTGGGGTTAGCTAGTTGTTTTATTTTCTGTCAGTTAGCCCTTGTGCATGCTTTTGTATTTTCAAGATGCTAATAGTTTGAACTTGATATTTTGTCGTTACAGGACAGGGAGTTGGCTGATGCAGCAGAGAAGCTTGCCGAGTGTCAAGAAACCATATTTCTTCTAGGCAAGCAGTTGAAATCTTTGCATCCGCAAACAGAGCACATGGGATCTCCATTCAGTGAGAGGAGTCAAAAGGGTGAAGGGTACACTGAGGACGTACCCACTACCACGGTGCGAGACTCAGATCAAGCCGAGATGGAAGGCACTGCTTTTGCCAATGTAAACAGAGTGGGCAGCGAGTCACCGGTGAATCTGTATAACACCCCATGTAGCCCCTCCGATACAGAGGCGAACACTCTCTTGAAATCACCAGTCAATTCCAAATATCCAAAACACAGGCCTACCAAGTCAACTTCCTCATCTGCCTCTTCTACCCCAACACCAGAGAAACATCAACGCGGCTTCAGCAGATTCTTTTCCTCCAAAGCAAAGAATGGTTATTAGACTTTGCAGCTCGAGAGCCTGAATAATATATATTGGTGGTTGGAAAGACCGTTAAAAAGTAATAATTAGAAGCAGCACCAAAGATGGAGACCTCCATTCGTGTCGTGTGATAGAAAAATCATTTGTTGGGAATTCCTAGGTGTTTGAAGCTTTAATCTGAGGGGAATACTTGTGAAGGTCAGGTAATTTTGTAACTAATGGCTCTGTATATGATATCCATCTGTTAATTTGTTTCTCTCTCTTGCACACCTTCTGTATTTTGGTTAATTCAACCATGACATAGTTTATGGACTGCTTCAAAGTATTTGAATATAATGTATGTCACAGCTTTCATATGAAGAGCTCTTCTTCGGAATTTTGCTTCGGCCATGGGCTTTTAATTTATCTGGTCTTTGTATCTAGGTCTACTGGATTGAAACGTCTAATGGATATGGGTTCTTGTGATAACCCATCGGGGTTTATGGGTTTGGAAAGAATAATGACATGGGCTAAGTAGTTGGTCGAATAGATATAGGGTAGGTAGCTCTACCGTCACATGGTGGTCATTCCCGACTCATATGAAATGTTTTTGGTGTCACTACCCATAAGTTTATTGCTCTCTCATTATATACGACTAAGACATTTTCGATCTCCCGGAATTTGAGTACAATCCATCATACACGAATTTTTTCTCTTGTATAAGCCCAAAAGATTATGTTTTTTCTTTTGATTTATTAACATTTTTTAATTGATGTGACTGTTCACCTCATCTGTCACATAAGGTGTTATGAAAATGAGATATACAAATGTGATAAGAATAATATTATTTAAAAAGAAGAGTTCATGAATCATCATGAGGTTTTTGGTGTCGCAAATGTTGGGGAAATGTTCCGCTTCAATTAAGGCTAAAGTTTTGGCCTCGATCATGTTCTGCGTTCGTCAGGCTGTATCACAAGAATCGTTCTTGTTGCACGACGTCCTTTTTACATTTATAAATTGAATGGTTTGAGGGAGCTTTCTGTTTTGTGCACAAAATGTTGTGAAATAATGGTTAATTGTTGTTGTAACTTTCAACAAAGCTGTTAGTTGCATTAAGTAATTCCCTTGAAACAATTACTGTCGATTTAATGAAAGACCATCCACAGTTTCAGCAAAAAAAAAAAGTTACAAAGATTTTGTCAGTCAAGTGATTAATAATATCACTTGTTTGTACCACTGCATCTTTCTTTGAATTTCTTTTTTGTTGTCCCTTTGGTTTCGTGTAGGACTCTTTCAAAGTTGGGTTGAAATATCTAAGGGTTGGTTGAAGAACAGTTTGCTGCTCAATCGCTTAAAAAGTTGAAGATGAAGATATAGGAAAAGGAAGGAAATGTGGTAGCCCACGATTTGCCAGAGGAGAAACACAGAAATGTGATATATATGAACCAAGTTGAAAATCCAACATGCCTACCCTACACACCTCCCAACATACATGGCTCTCCTTGTCCAAAACCCAACTCTCTGACTCTCTCCTCTCCAAGAGGAAAAGAATCAAAGTAGATAGCAAAAGCATTATGGTCAAGCTCAGATTTCAAACAAACCCACTTCAAAATACATGATCATGATTCATACATAATATGAATACAACAACAGCAAACTTGTAGAGTCTAAACTAAAGATGAATAATATCATCCATGCAGCATTTAATATGAGCGCACCGTGCACGTACTTCTTGTTCACCTCTCCTCTGCTTTTTCGTGTTGACATTTGTTTTTCGGTGCTGTCAATTCAAGATGTACAAGGCTTGACTTGATTGATGAGTTTGCTTGCACATCATTCCCCTTTTTTTTATTTTTGAGTTGAAAAAACACCAATGGAAAGGAAAGTGGTTTACCTCATTTTATTTACTACTTTTCCCTTTCATCAGTAGATAGATTCATGCGAAAGTTATTGCCTTTTTCAATCAAGAGACATAAGATTTTTTTTATATATAAATATTTTAGCAAGACGTTTCTTTCAATCCATCTGGATGGAAATTATAATATTCATGATCTGAAAAGAAATCAATGAGAATTAAAGGAGGTTAGGTTAGGTCTCTTCCAAACAAGAAGCCCTTTCCTTAATTATTCAATTATGCCATGCTTGTTGTTGCCTGCTGGCTGCTGATAATAATGGTGACTTGAGAACTACTTGATTTGATACTTGCATTGCATCATTGAGTACTAGTGTACTAGTGCTGCTGCTCTTCATCTATCCCTTTCTGAGTTGTATTATTAGTCTTCAGTTTTCCATGTTATTATAATCACTAGTTATTTCCCTCTTCTTGTTGGAGTGGGGAGGGGAGCATATTAATATTATCTGAGTGTTAATTTTACACTGTTGATTATATGTAAATAAATATAAAGAGTTTCCTTCCTTGCTCATCCTCCTACTAATACGATAGGCTATAGGGCTATAGGGCTATAATACATGTGAAATTTGTCTCTTTTTCAACAGAGTGGTCCCGGACTCTCCTCCATCCATCTTCTTTTGGCTTTATTTCAATATTTGATTAATTAAACCCGCCATTCATGGTTAACTGTATCAAAATCAACTACCCACTAAATGCTTGATGAGGGCTAAGGTTCATGGCTTCTTTTGCTAATTCCTTAATTAGTAGGGACTAGGGAGGGAGGGTGATACATGAACATGCACAAAATGGCAGATGCTGCTGCTGCCCGAAAGCTTTGCTTTTCGAGTCAGTGGTAGCTTCTAAACTTATTAAAGTTAAATATTTAATTAATTTGTGTGTAATTGGAATTGGATACAGCAGAAAGCTTTGCTTGCTTGCTTGCCTGCCTGCCTGGTTCGCTGAATATATATCTCTCTCTTTTTCTAATTTCATGCTTTCCTAGTAAACGGCCTACTTCTGAAAAGACTCTCCTCCACTACCACTAGCCCAAGTAGCCATGTTCTGTTTCAAACTTCCTGCTCAACAGTAGACTGATGACCTCCCCAAGTCAAAGATTTTAAGCAGATCTTGGGGCTTCCTGCCTTACCATTAAGTACGACTTATATATCAACAAAGTGAAATAATAATATTTCCGTGCCTTTTCGGGGGTTTGGTTGCAATTTTTTTTTTAAATTTATAACTAACTATAGATGTTCGGCTCATTTTAGCCCAGACAAATTATGTTAGAGAAAAAGAAAGCGAGAATCTTTTTCAAGGCATGGCATGGGCAATTTCTTTGTATATTCTAATTTACGTTGTACAATTTTGTCATCGTTTTTGCCCTTGTGTTGTGTCATATATCTGGATTGTTTTGTCATCGTCTTTCGTCCATCCATCAAATGTTTTCCCTATAATTTCCATGTGCAGGTGGGATATGATCTTCTTATCTTTTCCGTTTTCAATCGTATATCCCATAATTCCTTTGATCCATCCAACCAACAACCTAAGGAATTATAAGAGTATCCTTAGAAAAACTTTAATTTAATTTAATTTAATTTAATTTTTTTAAAAAAAAGCATCATGTGAAGGGAAGTTCGTCATTATTTTAAGTTTTACAAGAACAAAGCAATTACTTTTTCAGTTTTCAACTCAACAACCGGAAAAAGTGAGTTGGTTCAAAGGGCACAAAAAGTCCAGACATCGATGCGATGCGAGAGAGCATGTACGGTATTTGAGTACACTGCAAATGCCAATGTGTTGAAATTACCATTCTACCCCACAATAACGCTGTGTCTGGAGGACTCGCTGCAGCAACGGATGGGAGAAAGCTGATATAATCTTTTAATTCCTTCCTGGTCCAAGCTCCAACAGTGCTTTTTGCTATAAAACCAAAGATTTATATGGAGGAGGAGAAGGTCAAGTGGGTCTGAAATCTGAACCATCCATTTGGTGGTACAGCAATTAAAGGTTGCTATAATGCAACTTTTGGACCAAATTCAGCAGAATATTCCATGTTATTGTTACCCCCACCCCACGCCCAAACCAAACTATAGAAAATGAAGTGCAGAAACAGATTTTCATTGGTCAACAACCCTAAAGACATACATGATACATGGATGCAGATTCAGGGTGGTACTAGTGGTGTTTTGAAATTTGTAGACTGACTGACACAACACAACATTGTGCAATACTTGATCACCCTCAAATCTAACACAACATGCATGATCGTATCGATCTGCTCCATATTTTATGTTGCTTGCTTGCAAAATATTTCTCAACAGAACAATCCGTTAAGAATCTCTGTTGCTGTTTAACAGTTTTAACTGCTAAACTGTTGAGTAAAGTTAACCAGAGAGAGACAGAGCAGCATAAAATATGGGTATGCACGCACATCAGACAAAACCCAGAAAAGAAAACAAGAGCAGGTGAAACAAGAAAAAGGGTGACAACCCCAATTATAATATTATTAATATTCCTTCTCCCACAGGGTACATTGGTGTACGTACAACCCCACACCACCACCGTGAGGAAAGTTTCAAACTTGATCAGATTTACAAATTCCAAACCCCGATAATATAATTTCAATGGGTTTTTCTTGAATTTCTTTTTGGGTCAGACAGAGAGAGTTGTTGTAATATCAAATTTGTAAGAGAACAATCCCATAACAGAGGGGGGAAAAAAAAGAGAGGAGAAAATTAAAAACAGAGAAGCAGTAAAGCAGCTTCATCTTGAATCTTCAGCCATTTTCTCCCAAAGCAACTAACAAGCAAGGCTAGGCTAGGCTAGTGGTGACTTGAAAATCTTGTCTTTTTTCACCTGAGCATGGATGTTAATGACTGAAAAGCAACTTCTTCACAAGGAATTGTGAGACCCATGTCGTGGTCAAATCCAAATTCTTCTTCTGCTTGATGAAGCAAGCTTTGGAACTCAGGGCGAGTCAAGAAGGAGATTGGGATAATGTATCTGCTTCTGTTTTCTCCGACATAAACCACAAAATGGCCCTTGGGGACATCCAAAGGGAGGCCTTGTTCGTCATAGTGTTGCTGTTTCTTCCCCAAGCTTGAGCACCTCTTGAGAATTTGCTTCAGCACAGCTGTTTGTGGAAGTCTGTTTGATTTTCTGATAGCCATTTGATCTGTTTTTCTTTTTGAGTAGCTTGTGTCTGTTTCCTCAAATCAAAATCAAATTGAGGATTTGGAGTTTTGAGTAAAAGGTGAAGAAGGTAGAGGGGGTGCGTAGGGGTATTTATGGTGAGACACTGAGGCTCGAGTTGAGAGGGGAGAGAGTAGAGAGAGAAACAGTCATGTGGGGTTGTAGGGATATAAGACAGAGAGAGGGTGTTTATAGGTGTTTGTGTGAGCTCAGAGACATGCAGGGAGCCAACCCCATTGGGTTTACATCCCCTTGTTGCCCTCCCAAAGGACAACTTGGTCCCTCTTTCCTCTCTGACTTCCTCACATTTCAATTTTCATGTAACTCTCTCCTCTCCGGTAATATTTTTGTTTTCATTAATGTCCTTTCACTTTGAGAAACATCCCACCAATTTCCTACTATTGCTCCTTTTCAACTTATTTACTTTATTTAGTCCTCTTCCATTCAAAATTTTGTCCCAGGATAAAAGGGAAATAGGGCAATTTCCTGGAAATTGATATTAAAAAGTAGTAAACTCTAATGCAATGTCCAGTCCAGTGTGTACTAGTCTAGCAGCCTATAGCTACAACTTTTTCCAATTTTCATGCTCTCTGTTTAGGATGCTATTTATTTCAAGTTTCAACTAAGGTTCCCAGTTGGGTTTGTCTCCTCTTTTTGTGTTGTTTGACACATTCTTCCATAATTTATTATTATTTTTGTTTCAGCTTTGAAATCCCCCAGAGCCCATTGGTAACTTTTCCCACATCCCTCCCTCTCTCGCTTTCTAAACAAGTCACAAGGACCTAAGCATTGTTGTTCTGATTCTGAGTTAATTATTCCACGCCCTGGCCCATGAACAATTCCGCTTGCTAATTGTCAATAGTTATAAGTTATAACCTAAAACTGGTAATTTCCTAATCCTAGACCCAGTCATAAACCATGATTTCCATTCAAAATGAGTCAATTGAAAACTGCATGTGCATGCATGTAAGCGTACGACCAGTTGTAGGGCTTAGTCATCTTAAATGCCGCTGGGTTCATCATTTTGTGTTTGTTTCTACTGTATATAAATCATTGGCAGATGAGATGAGAGGTGCAGTTTTTCACATGCATATAGCTAGCTATTGATGCATTGCTTGCAGGATTTCAATGGCTTAATAATCCCGAGCCCCACCACCCCAACCCGTGACAGCAACGTACATTACACCAAAATAACAATGAATCAATTGACCAGTTTCAAGGATTATTATTCTTAAACCTTTCTGGTGGTATCAGTAAGCATTTCCTTGAGAGACTTTTCTGGTAGACACACTCAAGAAGAACATGAAACACGATACCTTTTTTTTTTTTTTCTTGAGCTAGAAAGCTAGGCATTGAAGGTGCTTGTACTGCCTTAAGTAGGAAAACAAGAAACAGAGACCTTCGCAAACAGAGGGAGGATATAAACATAGACGACCTACCGGTTCCAGCCACATTAATGTTCAATTTGAACACCAGTAGAAAGAAACTCAACCACTAAATAAAACCATTAAAATTTGAGCCAATTACGCAAGCAAAAAACATGTATCCAAAATTCATGAAAAGGGCTTCTTAAAGCGAAAGTAAGTAAGAAAAGCTAAAGTAACAGAATTAAAAGGGCTGGCAAGCTAGGAAATGTGGGGTCTTTTTCTTGAAGATATTCTTCTTCTAGCTCCTTAATCTAATATAATGAATTAGCTTGAGGATTACATGACAAAGAATTGATGATAGACGTGTGTAATGTGTTGTGGTCCTTGTGCTAGTACTAGCATCAGTACATCCAATACCAAGACAGACAGGAGCCTAGTCATAATCAGTTCTGCCTCTGGCTGGCTCTATGCATAATTAATTAATTGGTATGAGGTGGATTCATTCAAGAGAGATGCCATTGCTGATTGCTGATTGCTGATTGCACCCCCACCCCCATGTTCTGAGGCCCAGAAAAAAGCTTCTGTTTCTCAACTATAACAATGCCCTTTTAAATGCTGATATACGGCTATGTCCTGCAATGTCCTCTCTTTTTTTTTTTTTTTCTTTTTTTTTCCCAAGCTGCAATGTCCTCTCTTCAGTCTTTACTAAAAGTTTCTCCCTTTTACATTTACCAACCATCTTAATATCTTCAGACCAAAAAAAAAAAACCATCTTAATATCTTTTTATTATAGTATAAGTGAATAAAAGATGAGTAAAAAAATCAGTTCATTTTATTTATAATACTTGGGTTTCGACGGCTATGATTGCATTGCATGCGCCTACTACATCACGTGTAAGGCTGCAAATCACGATACTTGTCTGTCCTTTACACCTTCCCGTTTACAGAATTAACAGACTCATCATCATGATTCATGAGTGGTTAGCCCAAGACTTGACAGTTGATTGATTGCATTTGGAGCTCTTCATTGCAAAGCGTGTTCATATATGTCAAATTTATATATCGATTGTTAATGTCTATAAATTATAATTTGCCCCCAAAAACAAAACCAAGGAAAATATTATTAATCACCGTCACTCTGATATTTTCAAAACTGAGAATAATGAAGTACGTGAGAAAATTGACTTGATGACTAAAAATAATGGTGAGAAGCTAATTGAGCTGGTATGAAATTGGAGGCTATAAATGCAGAGTTTTGACTGGGCCATAGGCTTTGCAATGTTCAAAAGAAACTACCCCCCATGTTCTGCGGTTTAGATTGTATGGTAAATGGAGGATTAAAACAGCGAAACACGAGGATATGGACCCGCCATTGTAATCCAAGCACACTCACTGACTCAGACGACTGTACTGGGCTCTTTCTCTCAATTACCAACCGCTTCTTTTTTGATTTAATTCTAGGTCTAGACTCCAGGGTAGAAATTAGAAAATGACCCAACTGTCACATGTCTTTGCCCCCAACATCTCTCTTCTTCTTTGTAAAGAAGAATGGACAACACAATATTAAGGCACTTGTTACACTTGAAGCTGAAAATAAAATCGCCCAAATGTTGTTGCTTTGTTGATAGGAATAGGATCCCCTCATAATATTTGGTAGGGAATGGTTCTCATGACTCATGCCTCATGATGCAGAGTGAATAGAAAACGATCCTTCATGTTCATGAAATGCCAATCAGACACAAAAACATGTTCCACAGTCCACACTGAGACTTAAGAAAAGTTTGAGTTCGACTACACTTAGGTGCCAAATGGCATAAAGCTGCATATTGTACCATATGCCTCTCTACCTACACTCGACCTACATCTACATATAATCTGTACCCTACATCGTCTCATCTATACCATAATCGATCTATATCAAACCCATTAATCTTGCTTACACTAATATGCAAACGTCTCTCTTCAAATTCAAAGAGAAAATTCAAATTTGATGATAATAGAATTTATGGAATGGCCCCATTACAGCTCACCTTGGAACTCAGAGCACCAAAGGACTTTGCAAGGTTGTACCTCAACCATATGTATGTGCACATGTAATGTATTACAGATAGGGGGAAATTTTATATGTCAAGTTCAAATTAGTCTATATGGTACATAACTGACCCACCATATATATATATATATATATATATATATATATATATATGTAGCAGGGACACCATTCTAGTTAGAGGGTCCAAAGCCAGGTTGGATAGTTTGTTGCATGGTCACCATTATAGCCCAACTACAGCAGTGAGGAGGCATAAATGGAGCAATAAAATATAGGAACCAATGAGTTTTGACATAACTTGCTAGCTAAAGTAAATTGGATAGCCAAAAAGCAACTACCCATATAAGTTGATTAAAACTTTACTGTTAAAGAGATGGAATTTGAGAGAGATCGAACTTGAGACCTCTTTTAATTTTAATAAGAGAAATATTACTAAATTAATAACGAGTTTGTTTAAACTTTAAGGAGAAATTTCAAGTTTTCAACCACCTCTCAAGTGAAGCAAGAAAAAAAGAAAAGAAAAGAAAAAGGAGATTTCAAACCTCTAACTATTGCTCACCAACATTGTATGAAAGTAACAGTGATAACTAGGGGTGGGCACTCAAACCGGCGAACCGGAAATTCAAACCAAACCGCACCGAACCAAACCGGAAAAAAACCGAGTTGACCAAAAAGTCAAAAACCGGTCAAAAACCGAACCGGACCGGTTTGGACCGGTTCCGGATCCGGTTCCATGTCTTCAAAAACGGAACCGGTGAAACTAAAAAAATATATAATTTCAATATATATATTTATATTTAATGCTATATTTTTAATTTCACTAAAAAAAACATAATATTTATCCAAGTTCAATGTCAAAATATCTCTATTTTCTCACTTTAATATTTATTTTTTATATGAAATTGAATAATTTGTTAATTTTCAAGTAAAAAAATAATATTTCAGTTGAGAATTGTATTAAAAAGTAATTTAAAAAAATAATTTTTATAATCCGGTTCAAAACCGAACCGAACCGGAACCGGACCGAAACCGGTTCAAACCGAACCGGACAGTTTTTGAAATTTTTTTTATTAAAACCGAACCGAACCAAACCGGATGAATAGTATTGGATCGGTTCTAATTTGAGACAAAAACCGGTCCAAACTGAACCGTGCCCACCCCTAGTGATAACAAACATATGAGTTTCTGTTGACTTCACGATGAGGTCAACGCACTCAATAATCGTAACGAATAATAATGCAGGTAATGAATAATGTTGTGCGATTTGAAAACCACATGTGTACGTATACATACACACAGACACAGGATCATAAATGAACTGTTGGAATGATTATTTGCAAATTAAGACAATTAAATTAGTTTCACGTGCCAAATAATAAGTTTCATGGCTGGTACTGGTAGTACTGATCCTTGTTCCGTTCGAACAGACGTTTTCAATATGAAAGGCAAGCCAAGCATTTTCAATATGAAATCGAATGTGACCGCCCCAACCCAAATTATATCAGCTACGTTGAGGTTAAAAAAGCAGCAGGAGCAGCACAAAATAAGAATGCATAAATTGTAGAAAAAATAAGTACTTACCCATTATATAAATATAACCTCATAAACAAAAAAAATTGGGTGACAAAGGGAAAAAGAAAATCAATATTTTACAGGCATTCGTTAGCAAACACGATGGGTCGGTTATAAACTGGCTAGCGGCTACGTTCTTCTCCTGCTAGACTGGAATTTACTTAGCTGACTGAAACTCTGGTATTAATTTTATCATTGATTTGAGATCTAAGTAGACAAAACGGCTTGTTGCTGTGATGCCTCTTCTGTTTGCAAGCTCTCATAATAGTTGACGAGAACCTTCCATCCCCCGGGACACATAAAACCATCAGGAGGGTTTTCTCCGCTCTTTGCAAAAGCTCTCATCTGAAACAACAAGTGTTTACCAAATTCACGTTGAAGATATGAAGACATATGATTTTCCTAATTAATATGGCATTTACCATGAAGCCTTAGCCACAGATACACCATTGACAGCAAACAAAAGGACTTATGTCCCTACCTTGGTTCCAGAGATGAAGAGGAAATCTTTAGCACGCGAAGGATCAAAAAAAGCCATCTTTTTCTCCACATTGTCATAAGCTGCCACCTGCCATATATAATTCAAAAGAAGAGTAGTTGGCAGGCACACACAAAGGAGCAAATTATCATCTGTCATTACAAGTGTTGTATCCAGCAACCACTACTACAATCTCAAGGGCCAAGTGAAATAAACAATTGTGTTGCAGGATATACTACCAAGTAAGAATTCATCAAATTTGAACTAGTATAACTCTGATGTAAGAAATCCGTCAGTCAAGACTAAAAGCAGCGTGTAATTTCACCTACCCTGAAAGGCAAAATATTGAGCTTCTCGAGCCCAGGAGCCATGCTTAACACCTTTTTCCCATGGTCAGGGTCATATAAATCCCTCTTCTCTGTTGGGTGTCCCATACCGGCAGGATCACGGCCCACAATGTAGAAATTTGCGCCTGCATTTATCCGTGCTTTGGCATGCCACTGTACCTCAGTTGGGCCTGCATAGTGCATAGGTGATGGGAATATACCCACAATGGTTGTTTCAGGGTCAAGAACTCCATCTTCAAGGACCTGAGCAGAATTAAAACATTTAAAAATTACCCATTGCAAGAATCACAATGCATCTATGGCACTTGAATGCATATGCGAAAAACATGGCCAATCAACAAAATGGTGAAACACCAAAATGTAAATAGATGATTTGCAGGTTATACGCAACAGAATGCTATCATTTCTGGTGGCAGGTCAAATGCTTAGCGTATCCTAGATCGAAATTATATAAAGGAAATGCATGGTGGTGACCTTGCTATGTTGCTCCATCCGAACATCCAAGGGCACATCATCAGGCTTTGTGAAACCTCCTAAAGGATGAAGCAAAAGAATTGGATTCTTGTAGCCCATTTCCAAGAGTCGCCTGCGTGTATCGTTCATCAACAAAGCATGGCCATTATGCACAGGATTTCTCAGCTGAAAAGCAAAAACGGCATCAGCCTGACGCCTATCAAATTCTTTGCGGAGCTGTTGAGGAGAGAGTCTGTAGTGATCAAGCCCATCGTTATATTTGATATGCTCTAATACTTCCAAATCGCCACCAATAAGCCAGTTTCCAGCTGGTGTGATGGCCTCCTCAACATATGGCAATCCCGGAGCGGTTGACCCCCAAGTTCTAGCAATCCTTTCTTCTTTGTTATGCTTGTAAATCTCAATGCTACAACAAATACAAATATAAACGAAAGCTAAGGGATAAGACTAGATAAACTCGGTAAGGCATGCATTTATAGATAAACTCGGTAAGGCATGCATTTATATTTGTAGTTTATGAAATTTAACAAGATTTTATGTCAATTACACAGGATTTGTGAGAGTCTCTCAATGAATTAGTAAGAAATGCACCTGTTTAATTGTGTTGCATGTGTGTACAGTTCAGTGAATTTCTAAAGGGTAAAATAGTGGATGCCGTATCAGATGTGTAATTACAATAAAGAAATATGCAAATTGACTTTTTAAAATCAGAAACAAGTCCCCATCTTTCACTGGGAACTTGATGCTTGCTTACGCTGTCTGTCACCATACATAAAGAAATACATAATATGACATTTCTTCTGCACGAATTTAGGTGATTATCACTGAATAATATATACAATTAAAATATTAAAAAAAAAACCCAGACGGCATAAATTTCCATGTGCAAACAATCTACGGCTATTTAGAAGATGAACTAGATTTCTTAACTATCACTATCACTGTACAGACGGAAAAAAAGAGAAAGAAGAAGACGGAATCAAATCATCAAACACTAAACAAGGATTAAAGAAAATTATCGTGCTTGACCAGGGTCTGACCTGCTTAATATACCAATTAAATCTCCATTAGGTCCAAGCAACCCCACATTAGGCGACGACCCAATTCTCTCCTTAGTCTCGTCGTCAATAGCCAACACAATGGGAAGCGACATATTGACCAGAGAACCATCTTGGGTTCTCAAGGAATTGAAGTGCAAGCTCTGCAAGTACTGGTCCTCTCTCATGAACCCTCTCAATGGGCTGGCCCATCCCTCGCTGATGACGTGGACCCACTCAAGATCAACCTTTGTAAGATTCACCTTGGGCAGTGACTCTGCCTCCAAGGCCTTGGAGGCTTTCTTGCTCTCCGGCACCACAAGATCAACCAGAGCCCCGCCGTCCGGGTCAATCAGCGAGCTCCTGATGGCGGGTTGACCCGGTAGAGCAGAAGCATGCATTGCGGAAGTGTTGGAGACGACGGAGAGTAACGGGTCGCAATGGTAAATGGGTTTGGTTCGAAGCTTAACCTTAAAGTTTGCGACTTTGGTAGTGTTTTTGGAAGTGTTGAGGTTGAGATTGAGGTAGGAGGTGGTAACGTGGAGTTTAATGGTCAGAGACATGGTTGTTGGGATTTGGGAGAATAGTGCTGCTGATGGAGTGGTTGTAGTACAGAAGAGATCCGGTTAATCTGGGAAATTGTAAAATGGCCTCTCAATTTGGCGAACATCTTGGTCTGGTGGGAGAGAAGAGCAGGGAATAACAAGTGATCTACGGACCGAAACAGACCACGCGTTTGCGCTGAGCCTTTGATTGATGCCTGCAGCTGCTGCTTGGTTTTTTTGGTGGTCTCAAACTTAAGTACGTTGGGGACCAGAAGAACCTTTTGTCAATTGTGAGGTTTTCATATGGGCCTCTGCTTTGAAAGCAATAGAATGTGATTATTATAAAGCAAATCAAAGCCCAGCCTTCCATCCACACTCAGTGGGTTTTTATTTGATGTATTTTTGCTTTTGGTGGGGTTGGTGGGAATATTTGTGGAGTGACTGTGAGTGTAGTTTAGTATATCCAAATAGTGGACATCACTTTCTATTCCATCATATATTATAAAGTTTTGACTCGAATTACATTGGTCAAAATCCTATTTATTGAACTTTAATCCTCGTTTGTTTTCCCCTCCACTTGAACAGCTTCAAATCAGAATGCCAACGAATTCAGCCTACAATTTTGAGTACATACATTCCTTTTCTCTATTATACATGAAGATGAAGCAATCTCCACAAGTCTTCCACAAACAAAAGATTGTCATATGTAGCCCATGACTGGGGGACATCATTGCTTTGGTAGTGCCTTTTCAACAAGCTTTATGGGTTTACCAATTACTATAAATAAAATAGTTAAATAATCTAGTGTTTTGAGTTTGACCAATAAAATGTGTATTTTAGTTTGCGAAAAATAACAAATTTAATCCAACATATAAAAAATAGAGTCTTATCAAGTAAATAAGGCCCTCACGTAAATTGGAGGTGATCGTTGGCATATGGGCCATGTTTGATCGGCCGGTTATAGCAGGCCTTCTTTTTTTATGACTCTGGGCTTTCGGCTTTCGTTTTTGGAAACTTTACGGAAATTGTCGGTCGTCTCTAGCTCAGATAGGATAGACAACCGACCTAGGAGGCTACGACTCATTAAAATCCCACTGTTGAAGACATAAAAAAACCCCAGTCTGTGTTTCTTTCCTTTCAACCAAAAATAACCTCGAAGCATCTGCTTATTTTGTCCAATTGGTAGGGGTATAACCGTCCCGTCACTTGGTTTCGTACCCTAATTCGCCCCCAGCGAAGCAATTTCATATCAAAGAAAGACTAGCGCACGGTTTCTGCCTTCGCAACATTCACATATAGTCTTCCTCCGAGAGCTTCAGTTAGGGTTAGGGTTGCGGTTTTCTTTAACTTTCTCGCGCCTTCTTTTTTGTTGATTTGCGAGAGAGGCCTGCTAGGCTGCGAGCTGCGAGCAATTGACAATGGGAGTTCCAGCATTCTATAGATGGTTGGCGGAGAAGTATCCGCTCGTGGTGGTCGACGTGGTGGAAGAAGAACCCGTTGTAATCGATAACATATCGATTCCGGTTGACACCAGTAAACCAAACCCTAATGGTCTTGAATACGACAATCTTTACCTCGACATGAACGGGATTATTCACCCCTGTTTTCACCCCGAAGATAGGGTACGGTTTGATAGATTGATTTCCTTGCTTTGTTTTTTCTACAATGTGATTATGAATATATATATATATACACACACGTGGTTTATTTTCTTGTGTTGATTGTTCAACTACAATGCCTCATGTGTAAAGTATTTCCCCCTTTTATTGGAGTGAAAATTTACTTTGAATTTGCTTGTCTATGAAATTCTTTATGTATTTTCTGTTAGAGCTGTATGTCTTAACGGTGTTATTTTAACTGATGCAGCCTTCTCCATCAACCTTTGATGAGGTATTTCAGTGCATGTTTGACTACATAGATAGACTCTTTGTGATGGTGCGACCTCGAAAGCTATTATACATGGCTATTGGTGAGTGCTCGAATGGGAACTGAAATTTCCTTTTGTACAAGCGAATGCTATATGGTGTGCAATTTTTAAAATACTGATTATTGTAAACTATTGATAGATGGCGTTGCCCCCAGGGCAAAAATGAATCAACAGCGGTCTCGCCGATTTAGAGCTGCTAAAGATGCAGCAGATGCGGTACGTCCTCTTGTGGATGCTATAGGTGGGTCCTCCATGTGTTTGCACGTGAAGGGCTTGTATTTTTCTTGTAACTTCTCATTCTTCTATAAAGTAAGGTTTGTTCATCACAAACAACTGAGAGATGAATAAATCTGCCCATATATCTTGCCTTTACTAGTAACTGAACAAACAAAAGCAGTTTGTTCCCTTGGCACTACAAAATTTCCTCTGTAGCTTATAGTGGAGTATCTGTAGGAGTTGAAAAAATTGCATCTTATAACTATTTCTAGTGTTATCATCAATTGTGATTATATGCATATTCTTCGCTTTATTAGTTATGTTTGTTTAGTTATTAGTGTTGCAGTTTGTGTTATTTTTAGACGACCCAACAACCTGTTCCTTCTTTGCTCATAACTCTTGTGGTGCTTGTTTCTTGAGTGGCCCATGGACGTTTCGATTGCTTGGCAGATATTCTCCCATGATTCTCTTTTCAACCTTAATCAAAGATACCTTTTGTTTTGGAATGTGTATTTGCCATAAGAAATTATATTTGGGGGATACAGAGTCTTGAACCATTTATACGATGCCGGGGCATGTTAATCTCTATTCCTCTCTCTCCTCTCCTTCTGTGAATATGTTTTATTGATTTCTTGAATTCTTGCTTGTAACATTTTTTTTTCAGTTAGGTTTTCCAACCTCCATTGGAAGGGGGGAAGAAAGTAAGAGAACAAAAGCTAAGCATATCCATTTTAAAATTTTTGGTTTCTCTTTTATAGGCAGCTGAAGAAGAACGGCTACGTGAGGAGTTTGAAACGGAGGGGAGAAAACTTCCACCCAAACAGCAGTCACAAGTTGTTGATTCTAATGTTATCACTCCTGGGACTCAATTTATGGCTGTTTTGTCAGTTGCATTGCAATACTATGTCCATCTTAGACTAAACAATGACCCTGGATGGAAAAATGTTAAGGTATTTTCCTTGTCTTGTTCCCTTGTCTTCCTATAATTGTGTGGTTGTTCCTTTGCAATTAATATCATGGACATCTTTTTTATTGACATTTTAATTGCGATGAATGTTCTACTTTTAACAAATCTTTTTTTTATTTTTGAAGGTTATTCTTTCTGATGCAAATGTCCCAGGTGAAGGGGAACACAAAGTTATGTCATATATTCGCCTTCAAAGAAATCTTCCTGGTTATGATCCAAATACACGCCATTGCCTGTATGGTTTGGTATATTTCTTCCTTAAGCATTTGCTTGTACCCCTTATTCATTTATGCATTACTTTATAAATTGCCCTGATTATGGTTTTAAAAAGTTCCATACTCTATTAATGGGTGGTCAATTACAGGATGCCGATTTGATTATGCTTGCTTTGGCTACTCATGAAGTTCATTTTTCAATTCTTCGAGAGGTTTGCATTTATGATTTTGCAATTTTCATTCTAAAAATCAAATCAGTTTGTATTTCTGTATGGTTACTTTTGTTTAGTAGATGGTTACCTTTATTTTCATCTGGATTCCATCTAATGCTTGTGGCCTTTGGCAATGCTACATTTTAGGTTGTTTTCACTCCTGGACAGCAAGACAAATGCTTCCTATGCGGTCAGATGGGTCATTTAGCGGCAAATTGCGAAGGAAAGGCGAAACGGAAGGCCGGAGAGTTTGATGAGAAAGCTGATGGCGAGGCTGTGGCCAAGAAGCCATACCAGGTTAGGGTTTTTGCAATGCACTTACCGTAGAGTATACGGATACCATAAAATAAATGTTTAAATCTCAAAAAGTCCTTTAAGTTATTATTTTGCCTGAAAGCCCCGACTCCCACAGATTTACCCTTTGCAAAGGTGAAAAATACCAAAGTGTATCTTTTCCCCCCCCAGCCTATCTACTAAAAACTATAAAAGATAGTAATAGTCATCGTCAGATTTCTCTTGTGTGGTATGGTACCCAAATCATTGGTATGAAAGAAAAAGAGGGAGGCTGTCTGTGTCTAGCATTATACCTTGAAATTGAATATTGGGGGTTGTGATTTTGGGATTGAGAATTTTCAGTTTAGAGCACTTGTGAATGTAGGTTTTGTTGGATAGAACTTGTGGCACATGTTTTGCATATTTATGAATAATGCGTGACAATATATTTAAGCTCTTATCTCTGTTTTGGCAGTTTCTCAACATCTGGACTCTTAGAGAATATTTGGAGCTTGAGATGCAAATTCCCAATTCCCCAATTGAGATTGATTCTGAGCGCATCGTAGATGATTTTATATTCATTTGTTTCTTTGTTGGCAACGATTTCTTACCACACATGCCGACACTGGAGATTCGTGAGGTATGTAACGTTTTATTAAGCCTAATAAATTGGACTATATTGATATTTCTTTCCCCTATCATATTGACAGAGGTATATATGAAAGTTTAAAATTAAAAAAATCTTGTCCATGTAGTAACTTAATAGGGTGGTAAAATAACATAAAAAAAGATTCTTCTTGTGGCCTTTTCTTGGTGATGAGGTAAATAAGAGGAGAATATTATCCTGTTATAATTTTCTCGTTGTTGATTTTTCAGGGTGCGATCAACTTGCTTTTCGCTGTATACAAAAAGGAATTTAGGGCATTGGGTGGATATTTGACTGATGGAAGCAAGGTATGTAACCGACTGTACTGCAGGCTATTTAAGTAAATAATTTTCATTTGGCTTTACCATGTCCTCTATAGTTTTCTTATTTATTTGTATTTTTTTCCTCAGCCGAATTTGAGTAGAGTAGAGCATTTCATTCAGGCAGTTGGTTCTTATGAAGATAAAATATTTCAGAAAAGAGCTCGATTGCATCAGGTTTGTTCTTTAGTTGCCACAAGAAGCTAACTTGAGGGGAACTCCATCTAGTTACCATATTTGTCGTTCATTGAGTGAAGCTAGGCAAGATCTTGGTTACTGGCCCTAGCTGCTGCAGTCTTCTTATCTTGTTACCACCGTGTTTGATGTGATTGTATAACTGCTTTGATGTTACATCATGGATTAGCCCATGATTTTGTGTACGAGGGGAAGAGACTTATTGATTGACATAATTGGTTAGTTTGGTACATTTATTTAGGCTGTTTAGGTTAACCTCTAAGGTCCAGAAAGAAGTGAAATAGTGCTTATTGATTGACATAATTGAAAAGGTAGGATTCTAATTATGATGGTAGCATCTTACTGTCAAGGGTTTTAATGGTGACGAGACTGCTTTTTGTGCATCCTATCATTTTCTGAGGTGATCAAATTTTATTTATATATTTTTAAATTCAAGCCACATTTGTTCAACACAATCCTCCCCTCCCCTCCCCTTTCCAGCGGCAGGCAGATAGAATAAAGCGTGAGAAGGGGCAATTGAGAAGAGGAGATGATGCAAGGCCCGAAGTGCAACCAGATTCATTAGTTGCAGTTTCTCGTTTTCATGGTTCTCGTCTTGCTTCAGGTCATTCGCCTTCCCCCTATCAACAATCTGGAAAATTTAATGGTCAAGCGAATCCTCGAAAGGTAGCACGTTTGTCTTTAGAGGGGTCAACCATCGGTGCTGCTATTGTTGAAGCTGAGAACAGTCTTGAAGGAGATGTATGTTGTTTATCTTAAAAAATCAGTTTTATGCAAAACATCTATCATCTAACATATACAGGCTGATTTTTTATACTGGCCAGGATGTAAATGTAAATCTTTATCGTGTTATTTCGTAATAATTATATTACAAATAGGATTTAATGTCTAATGAATTCTGCTGGTATGCATTAATAATTATTTGGTCCCTAAGCTGCCACCTCTTTTTGGTTATAGGTAGATGGAAACAAAGAAGAATTAAAAGCAAAGTTAAAGGAGGTTCTTCGCGAGAAATCTGACCTTTTTAACTCGGGAAATGGTGATGAAGACAAGGTTTGGTTACTTGTTTTTAACTTGCGAGAAATCTTATATTGTGTACTTGGGTATTGCTGTAGATGTTGATTGGTACACATTTTTTGTATATCGAAGTTGAAAATGTGTATGTTTATAAATCATTTGAAAGCTGTTTTGAGATATTGAACATTTATGGAGTGTGCCTGTAATTTGCAACCACAGTAGCATGTGTACCTGCAAGCATCACTTGTGGACAAGGTTTTATTTTTGTTATTTTTCATAGAGTTTGATGTTTATGTTTCAAAAGTATGGTAGTTTGACTAATAAATGTTTAGCTGTTGTTATGCATATGGGTCTTGTTGCATTGCCATGTTTATCTGTATAATTCTATGCTAAGTGAAAACTGAAGAATTATCAATTTCAATCTCATTATATTATCTCAATACTATTCAGTTTCATAATACCGGTTAAGTTGATAATTGATATGCATGAATTATACAATAGTTGAGAAGCTTGCATTATTAATGGGATTCTTTGTCTTATTTCATTAGGTTAAATTGGGAGAACCTGGGTGGAAAGATAGGTATTATGAAGAAAAGTTTTCTGCAAAAACTCCTGAAGAACGTGAAGCAATTCGAAAAGATGTTGTACGTATATGAGTTCTTGTATTGCTTATGTCAAATGTTTATTTGTAAAACCCATTTGTAGTTTTCTCATGTTTGTGCTTATTGGGTAGGTTTTGCGATACACGGAAGGTCTATGTTGGGTGATGCACTATTATTATGAAGGGGTTTGTTCATGGCAGTGGTGAGTAGTTTGTGATCTCTACCTTCCTTGTTCTTGCATGTTGCTATAGTAGCTCAAGTTTCACATTTCCACTATGATGTGTTTTTGTTCTTTAGAATTGATGCCTTGATGTTACTGAGAATATTCCTCACAAGAGGGTGGGTCATACTCTCATCATTCTGTAATTGAGGGTTTCGAATTATGTATTCTTTTACTACTCTAGCATTTGTTTTTTTGGCTGAAATGATCATCTGGATGTGGTTGTTAGTGCTGTATAAGGATTGGTTTAAGCACATGCAGGGTTAGATTATCACACAAAAACAGTAATAACATATTGAAATAATGTTTGTTTTACCATTGAAAGCAGGACTAAGCAATGTAGTTCTAAGATGTGAAATGCCAATAGATTGACTTTGGTCATTTCTTTTCAGATTCAATTGCTTAAACTCGAGGGTGATGTGGTGTTTTATATTTACACGCTGATGTGGTTAAAAAATAAATCATATTAGCTATATATTATTTTTTAGGGGAAGTTACATACATGATTAATTTGAACAGAAATAAATATCTGCATCAATGATGTTAGTTAAATATCTTTATCATGCTGATGAATGTCCCTTTTCAGGTTTTATCCCTATCATTATGCACCATTTGCATCTGATCTCAAGGACCTTGACCAGCTAAATATAAGTTTTGATTTGGGCTCTCCCTTTAAACCATTCAATCAGCTGTTGGGGGTTTTTCCTGCTGCAAGGTGGGCTGTTGATTTTTTCCTTTTATGTGTAAAAGATTTTCCATCAAGCAATGCACTAATGATAATCCATTTGCAGCTCCCATGCCCTTCCTGAGCAGTATAGGAAGCTGATGACTGATCCAAACTCACCTATCATTGATTTTTACCCTGTTGGTATGTTTTCTGTCTAAAGATTGGCGGTTTAGATCTTATTTGGGGTTGACTTGCTTATTAAGACACTTCTCTGAACCTTTGTTTGGAACCAGATTTTGAAGTGGATATGAATGGGAAGCGGTTTGCTTGGCAGGTGTGTGTCTCTTATTGTAACTTATTTTGGTTTTATGCATGATGGGAATTATGTATTTTGGACGACTGTCAAGTGTAGTCTCTGACATCTTTTTGCTTTTCTGAAGGGTATTGCGAAGTTGCCTTTTATTGATGAAGCCCGTCTTCTTGCTGAGGTTGAAAAACTCGAACATACATTAACGGTACGTAATCTTTTGAGTTTGCATTACAGGCTCTAACTTCCTCTCTTTGTGCTCCCAGTAGTTTTTGTTTTTCAACTCCGCTTTCATTTGTTGAGTGCAGGAAGAGGAGACCCGTAGAAACAGTGTGATGTTTGAGATGCTTTTTGTTACATCGTCTCATCCTCTCTCTGTATGCATATATTCTCTTGACAATCGCTGTAAACAGTTGACAGACAAAGAGCGAGTTGAAGTTAAGGAGCAGATCGATCCCAAGTACAGGTTTGTGCAGCAAAGCTATACATTAAATTGACTTTATGCTTTGGCGAACAACTTTTCAATACCATTGGGCATTGATTGGTTGTTTCTCTTGATTTGGCAAAGCTCATGCTATTAGATCATATGACTAGTATTCCATATTGTATGTGTGGAAGATTCAAGTTGATTTATTTAGTGATTATATATAATATTATTCTTGAGGATCATGCTCTTTTTTGGTATATTTTGTTTGAATAAGGATATTTCTATCCAGAAAAATCCGATGTTTTAGTAGTCAAATTTTGGTATGTATAGATGGAAATCATTTTCTCCGCCAGCTGTTATGTACCAATCTGCTACATGATTATCAAGTTTTATTTTGTTATCTGTTTTTCATGTTGACCGTATATTTAAGAACTGCTTGGATTATTTTCTGATTTTATTTAGGGATGCATGCAGTGAAGGTATGAACGGTTATATATCTCCTTGTACTGGAGAGCCTTGTCCTCCGGTGTTTCGGTCTCCTGTTGAAAGCATGGAGGATATTATGGACAACCAAGTAATGTATGTTTTTAAAATGGAAAGCCTATTTGCTATATTTTATGGACTTGCCTATAAAGATTTCCCTAGATTTCTCATCACACTCTCCTTATTCTCTAAGCTCCATGTATTAATATAAAAAAAGTGGCTTCATTAATAGATGTGTTTTTTTATTGAAGTGATCGTGCATTTCCGAAATGTAATGTTTTCCCTTTATGTTCAGATGTGCGATATACAGACTACCAGATGGGCATAAGCATATAACTCGACCACCTGCAGGTGTTATATTTCCTAAGAAGGTAAATCTTGTTTATATTTATCTTAAGATGCTTTTCAATCAGAATTTTGTTATATGATATACATATGAGTGGTGATTGTTGCTTTGTGTGTTTGGTAATGTGTTTACATGACTTGGCTATTACTGTAATCTCAAGTAACAATAAAGTAATCAAAGTAACAATACAAATGTAGCTGATGACAAACCGACTTGAACAATACTGCTTCTCGCATTTTAGGATTCTCTTTTAAGCGTTTCACTTTGTTACTTATGGTCGGATTTAGGATAATAATCATATGATCATATACATCAATATTTAGTGAGTTTGAGAGTACAGTGATTTGCAATGAAAAGAACAAGGGTTATAGGTGTTGACTTTTCTTTCTTTATGGAGAATGTAGCTGCACTAGTTTGATGATGGTTCTCGTTCTAGCATATCAATTTACATCAAGTTAATTTCAGATTGTGTCAGTGGGGGATTTGAAGCCTGCACCTGTTTTGTGGCATGAAGAGTCTGGGCGAAAGCCATTTGAAAATGCCAGAAGGCCATTTGAAAATGCCAGAAGGCCATTTGACAATGCCAGGTTAGACCCTGCTCCATTATCCCGTTTGATAAAAGGCAACACCCTTCCTCCTACCCAGCAATTTATCTTCTACAATTATGGATTTTGCTTTCGTTTTCAGGCAGAACCCTCCTGGAAGCATTTCTGGAAGACATCTCGAGGAAGCGGCACATCGCCTTATTGTTAATAGCTTACAGCCTAAGGTAGACTCCAATGGGTATGGCAATCAGATGCATGCCCTTCGACCATCTTATGTCGGGCCTCCGAATTACCCACCACACCATTCCTACACCAATAACGGAAGCTATGCACAGGGACACAGTAGAATGCCACCACCTAGAACAATCCACCATCCTCAAGCTCAACACCGAGCTTCCAATGTTAATGCCATCCCAAGACATGGTGACCCTGCATATAATGATCGACATTCTTCATCAGCTGCCCACCATCATCAGAATAGCTCTCATACTCAACATTATGAAAGGAGTTCTGGGCAAGGATACCACCATTCAGGAAATCACCAGAGCGGAGGACCAATCTACCCTCAGAGACCTATTCCACAAGCTCCACCAGGAGTCACTCCTGTTCCTTATCAAGGTGGGTATAACAACTATCAGAATTACCAACCATCTGGACCGCCTGCTCAAGGTTTTGATGGCTGGGTTCCACAGGTTAGCCAGAACCCGGGCAGAGGGTATGGCCGCCCTCAACAGTCTGGAAACCAGTACTCCGGATTGGACAGAAGAGGCCATAGGAGGCCACCTCCACCCCAGCCTGGGTATGGCCACAAGTAGAGTGAGTTTCTTCTGCTTGTGCTGAAATTGTTGTACTATATACTCGGATGTCAAAATGGCAGCATAAATTATTTTTCGATTAGTTGTGTTTCTGTTACACTATAAGCGCTATCCATGGAGTGGCGACTCGGCAAAGTATTGGTCGGTGGAGAGCAGATTGTATAAGTGGGACAACCCCAAATTGTCGTAACAGGTGAGATTCGAGTATTGAGTGCATGAGTAATTTATTTTTTCAAATTGTAATCGCGATAGTGTACTGAGTTAAATTTTTTCTAATTGTACTAGCTGGTTGCCATGATAAAAGCTTTGGTTGGTCTGTTTATTTTTTTTTTCATAAAATTGGGTTGAGTCAATTTTGTTTAGTGCTTTTTTCTTAATGGGCCGTGTTTATGCCACCCTACAACATGTATGTGCTAGGCCCATAATCATCTCATGTGCTTCTTTTTGTGGTTACAATTTCTGTTGGCAGCAGAAGACCAATAGGCCCATTATAACATTAGGGCAGTGATGCTCACCCTATCTCGTACATTCTCGCCATTAGCGTCGTTACCCTACGCAAGTACACATCCTCTTGCGATCTAAATACAAAACCCTAGAATTAACACAGGAAAAATGTGTGAACAAAAAAGTTGGGTAACAGTGCTCGTCCCCATTAATGACGTCGCGGAGACCTCATGCATTGTCGCCATTGACGGTGTCCTACGAAAGCCGCTTTGTTCTCCTCTGCCATCGAAAAGCCCTAAACCCAAACGATGCTGGTAACTATCAGGAAGCTAGCAAAGATATAGTTGCTGTATTTCTGAGAAATACTAATCATCGATCTGTCTCTCGAGAAAATCAGATCGCGCAAATGTAGAATTGAATTCCTGGAAAATTACAGAAGCAAAATTTTCCCTAGGAAATCATAAACCCGGGCCTTAGTTTTCTATTGAAACCCTAGCCCTGGGCCTCAAGGAGTCGGCGTTATGAATGGCCCAAGGCGGGTCCCGATAGTCATAGTCCTTTTACCGTATCAAAAGACCTTTTTGTCCTTGATGTTGTAAACTGAAATTGTTTGAGGAGAGAATCGAAAAGACCTTTTTCTCCTCTGCCATCAAAAGACGTGTCATGAGTGTCAAGTGTTTTCTTTCTTTTATTATTGAAATGAAAATACACAAGACACCCAATTCTTTATTATTTTATTTTCATTTTCTTTTGCTAACTATTCACCCCGTCCCTAGATATGGCGACAAAATTAACTTTATAAATAAATAAAAAAGTACCCCTTCCCAACATGTTTGTCATGAGTCATGATTATTGGCCAAAAATTAAAACATGTTTGTCATGACTTGTTAACCTCTTGTTATGTATGCATGCGTCTCATTATTTTATTGGTAATATCATCTTCCATTAAGTATTGTCCCTGTGCTGTGTAGGCGGATGATGAACAACAAAACAAAGTGTGCAAAAAGAATTAATAATAGCATTAAAATTGAGTGTGGTAGTAAATCTCACCCTTTGAATTGAATTTCTATAAAGTTAGCACGAAAAACTCGTACACATTTGAAGTCATAAATGTCCTGCGAAGAAGATATGCGCGATAAAATTGAGAGTAATCAGATTCAGAACAAACCAAGCGCACGAGTGCACCGCAATCACAGCTTGTAATGGTCGGGTGGTGGGGAATTTGGGGACCCATTATTGCTCCTCTTCTTTCACAAAATTGAAAATTGAAATCCAATCTCTCTCTTACTTTTTATAATTTGGAGATAAAACAGGATTAGTTTTGGAAATTGGAATGTTTGATATCCACGTATTGAGTTGAGTTCATAGTCATACCTCCATTTCTCACTCAAACATTTATCCGAAATATGATATTTTCCAAATATATATTTATCCGGTCCACAAAAAGAGCTGCTGCGATTGAATGTATATATATAATTGAGGTGGGGTTAGTTTTTTTTCAGAAAATTTATACGTACTACGGTTGAGCATGACCTAATCCAGTAAAGATTTGGATTGATGGATGATGATGATGGGGCCGTTGCTTTGATTATTAAATACAAGTATTTTCCGTGAAGAATATTATTTTTATTAGAAGAAGGAACGCATTAAACAAATTTAGAACTGGGCAAGAAATCCTCCTATTATTTATATATATGAAGGAATTTGAGCAGCAAAGCAAACCCCAGGAAGGAAGGAAGGAAGGAAGGAAGGAATATATAATTGATAAATATAGGTCATCATGTAGTCATCTATGACGCATGTTGGTGTAGTGAATGTCAACAGTACTGATTCATCATGGCGATTATATTATTCCAATTCTATATATCTAACCCTTCACACTTTTCTTTACAAATCTATAAATTAACAATCGACCCCTACTTCCAGCGTGCATCGCATATCTTGTATGGAGGAAGAAAGAAGAAGAAGAAGAAGAAGAAGAAGAACAAGTAGGGTTTTCATTGGCAATGGCATGCCACGTGGTCTCGTTTACTTAGTCCTAGAATTCGGCGGTGGACAACTCATCATCAACATGCATTGGTCTCTCCGATCTGACTTGCCAACTAAAAGAAGCCATGAAACGAAACAGATTAGACTCAAAAAGGTCATGAGTCATGACTGGTTTCGTTTTATTTTATTTTTTATATTGGATTATATTGGAGGAGTCGTTTTATTCTTTGTCACGCTAGCTATACTAGGGCTAGTTTCCCAGATGAGTCGTCAGTTGGTTGGGGATGTGTTCAATTCTAAACGACATTATAAAAAGTAATAAACCAGTCAAATTCTTCAACCCACTTGTTAAGTTGTTAGTGAAGGACAAAACTTCCCTTTATGGAAACAAATTAAAAAACCATATAGAAATGAACAAATCAAACCTGACTCGTTTAGTCAATTAATTTTTACAAGGGACAGGTAGATATATAATGGTGACATGACATATATGCCAAGAAGGCAGGTGAGGTTGAGAACGAAATGAATATTTTAATGGGTTTGATCGGAGAAACCAGCACCCCACCCTTGAAGTTAGAATAGAATGGAATTTTAATATGCTTTTTAGACCTGCAACTAAAACACGTGGTTATGAGGCAGATTAGATGAGCTTGTGGTTGTGGGAAAGGAAATTAGAGCTCTTGACTCTTTGAGTAGTGTGTACCAAGTTTCGTATGATATACAAAGCTTATGCATAATTACATTTTGGTTTGTGAATGAATGAAACCCATTAATTCCTCCTCTTTAGGCAAAAGATAATCGAATGCAATAGAAAGTAGGTAGTCGATAAAGGAGCCATTCACGGCCCAAAAGGTAAGCAAACCATCTCCTCCTCTTTATTGCATGTATCATGTATGTAAACACAAATCAATATACCCCACCAACACTCAGAAAGACAAAAATAAAGGAATATATATACTTTTTAATTTCATCAAAAGAACAAAAACATCAAAAGATAAGTTACTTTGGAACATTCTAAACTATTAGAAAATAACGTCTGTCATTCCTCAGCATTGAACTTTGATTGGAAGGGAATATTCTCCATCTGAATCCTTGCACTGGATAAATAAGTCCCGTGCTTGGTTTGAATTTCCATGTGAAAATGTATCTGAAACATGCAAAAAATTCTCCAAAAAAAGTTTGGGATAAGGTCGGCTTTACTTCATTTCAACCATCTTTTGTCTAAAACAACTTTATATGTTGTCGGAATTTCCAACTATACAATACAACTTCTCGAATATTACATGACTTTTTTCTCTTTTCCTGAAAAAAAAAATAAAAAATAAAGAAAAAAGAAAAAAGAAGAAAGAAACTGAAAATCTTAATCTAGAGACGTGTGTCACGTGATAGCACAGTGATATATACACACACGCAAGATATACTAACAGGATGAATCAATTTATTTAAGATTAATTATGAAAAAGTCAAATTAGACTTGATGAAATTAAAATAACTGGTTCAAGTGCAGAATTCTACTTATGGTGATATATAAATATATATAATTACTTTGAATAGGCTTTCATGTAAATAAGATTTAATAAATAGATCTACATATGATTTAATATTTATGAGTAGCTAGGTACCACCTGGATATTTAATTTGCAAGTTGAAGAATATGGGAGAAGAACATGGCACGATAAACCATCTGGCTACTATATCTGCCATTTCCATTTGTATTTTAAATTACATGATTAACAAATGGATGTATCATAATAAGTAATTGTACTTTCAGAATCTTCCAAGCATATATTGCATGTCCTCGTCACTATATAACTACACCATATAAGTTGCTGTACGCTTCATGTGTCCCAATACTGCTCTCAAGTTTACAGTTCAACTATTCCCAAGTGGATTTTATTATAATTATTATCACCCCTTTATTATTAGAACCAGCTTTAATTAGCAAAATAATCCAATAAGCATGCGAATATGTTAATTAGCTATTAATTAATCTAGAAATCGAGTATGTGATGGACTCTTGATTTTTTATATAGAGATAAAAATGATAGATTGTGCACAAAATGCCGATACAAATATATATAACTACACAAGATTATTATAAATACATAAGTGCAAGCATAACACCTGCAACAACCTGAATAGCACAAAATGTACCTCCACTTATAAATCATAAAAAGACAAAGAAATTCTGAAATAAAAGTCGCAAGTTTTCAAAAGTAAGGGAGAGAAGGGGTATTTGTGCATCAAAGCATATAGAAGAGGGGAGGACGAGAGAACAGAACAGTGACCTCCTCCCTCTCAAAGTCTGTGCGGCACTCGAGACGTCTTTTCATGAGAGGGAAACTGTGGGAATATGTTTTTTTTAGAACGAAGGAATTAAAAATTCTTTTTGTGGTTCGTATTTTAATTTCACGTTAAAGGTTAAAAACTCCATTATTTGTTTCAGGGATTGGGATTTAAAGGCAAAATTCCTCTGTTAAACTCGTTCGTTTATTTGTTTGCATTTTACTTTTGAATTATTTTCATCCTTTCGATTCAGCAAGTGCTAAACAAAGCAGGCATTAAAGCAAAAAATTTAAAAGAATATCCCATACCGTCATTCTGTTCCCAAAATTAAGGAGCGTACAATAACTCAGCGTCAATATCAACGTGAAATTCATTCTCACGAGACGAGAAATTGAGAGATGAGATGTGATGTGTGGGGCATTCGTTTTTTTCCCCTTCCTTTCCTTTTTTCCTATATAAAAAAGAACCAATAGAACCAATTTCATTCCCTCTACTTTTGGCAATGGCTTTCAATTCATAGCGATGGCTGGCTGACTGTTGAACACAACAAACTCATTCACGTTAAGGGCCTCTCTCTGTCTCTGTCTCTCTCTCTGCAAAGAAAACCATATTGGTTTCAGGCCTTCCCTCCCTCTAATGGAGAATCAACAACAACAGGCTCCAATGAAATCAAGATTCAAGCGTCTCTGTGTTTTCTGCGGTAGCAGTCCTGGGAAGAACCCGAGCTACCAGCTTGCTGCTATCCAACTTGGCAAACAACTGGTACTGTTGCTTCTTACTCTTTCTAAAGCTTATAGCTTTATTGTTGTTTCCCCTTTCACATATTGAATGAAGCTCATAACTTCATAAGCAGAACCCGTAATCTGTAAGAATAATTGATATTTATGTGTCATTTTTGAAGTTAATCGAAGATTCAGGTACCCAGAAGGCATTTTCAATTGGGTCTGAGGGGGTTTTGAACTTTGAGCCATTGATTTGGCTTTGAATTCAATCTTTCTAGTCCGAATTCATAAAAAGTAGTAATCTTTCTAGTATCTTCTGATTGGGTTGTTTTGTGTTGGGTTGGGTTGGAACAGTGCATGATGAATTATTGAGAAAAGTGATGACTGGATATTTCCTCAAGGAATTAAGGAATAAACAATCATAAAGTGATATATGAATGATGGCGTAAATGTTGGGTCTCTTGTAATTATATATGTTTGAACTGAGGCACGTCTGTTTACTAATATAAAAAGAAACATTGCAGGTTGAAAGAAACATTGACTTGGTTTATGGAGGAGGAAGCATTGGATTGATGGGTCAGGTCTCCCAAGCTGTCTATGATGGTGGTCGCCACGTGTTGGGGTAACTTATCCCATTTGCCATCTCTCTCTCTCTCTCTCTCTCTCTCTCTCTCTCTCTCTCTGTCTCTCAGCTGCGCTGCCCTGCCCTGCCCTGCCTATAAGATTTTCTTTATAGTTAATATCTTTAGCTCTGTTTTCTTTTGCAGAGTAATTCCCAGGACTCTCATGCCAAGAGAGGTAATAGTTCAATTTCTTACTGGTATAAGTTAGTTAACTGGTCGAGTGATTAAGTAAGATCAAGTTTATAATTCAAATCAAATCCCAAAACTCAATGTATATATGTAATCTCAGATCACAGGAGAGCCTGTGGGAGAAGTAAGAGCTGTATCGGGCATGCACCAACGCAAAGCAGAAATGGCCCGCCAAGCTGATGCATTTATTGCCTTACCAGGTATCCAAAAACCTCATAATATATTTAATTTAATTTAATTTAATTTAATGTTCTACATGGACGCGCGCGCGCACACACATCATTTAGTTTCAGATTATATATTAATCATCCATATTCCATATGTTGATGTCGGTTAACAGGTGGTTATGGAACCTTAGAAGAACTATTGGAAGTCATCACTTGGGCTCAGTTGGGAATTCATGATAAACCAGTAAGATACAAGAAATTCAGCTATCCTCCTTGTACTCAAGTAAATTAGATAATTAGGGGCTGATTAAGAAAGTTAATTATTTTTAATGCAGGTGGGGCTGTTGAACGTGGATGGCTACTACAATTCACTGCTATCGTTCATAGACAAGGCTGTGGATGAAGGTTTCATTGACCCTGCTGCCCGTCACATTATTGTCTCTGCCCAAACTGCCCAGGAACTCATGTGCAAGCTAGAGGTGCATTTTAATATCTTAATTGTCATCCCTTAACACGTGGCTAGCTACTGTTAACGGAAAATGATGATTGATGGGATCTGGCCCGTCCATTTTTATTTCTTCTGACGGGTTTGATTTGTCCAACCAGGAATATATTCCTAAGCATTCTGGGCTAAGTTGGGAGATGGAGCAACAACTGGAATTCACTGCAAAGTCAGACATTGCTCGTTGACAAGTTTCCCTTCAATTATATTATACAGGCCATGAGTATGTCGTGGAGGATTTATGACCCTTAGATTACAGCAGATTTCTTCTAAGATACACACAAGCAAAGCAGTCTCCCCCCAACCCCGTATGTAGATGTGCAGCTCCATTAGGAAAAGAAAAAAGAAAAAAGAAAAAAAAAAAAAAAAGTGCCCACAACACAGTTGTTTTAATTTGCTGTGGATCATCATGCTTTGAATTTCTTTTTTCTTCGGAATTTTTGATTTAATTTGTCAATTAGAATCTGACCTGGATCACAATACCTGTGATTTGATTTCTAGTTCCTCATGTCGGTGATTTATGATATTTTGTATATTTTATTAATTTAATTTATATTATAGTTTCAAGAGTTTATGGGCTGTTGCAAGTTGACGAAAAAAAAAAAGCGAGTGATAGTGACGGAGAGAAATTGCATAAAGATCAGATCAACAAGCAGAAAAGAAGGGGAGGATGCCCTTTTAAATTCTTTTAAGTATTGGAAATTGATTGTCACCTAATAAGTTCACCATTATTTTGGTTGGTTCTTACAATTTATGAGTGTACTAGAGACATAGCATTACAATATTTATTTGTCTATATTTGAGCTCAAGTGACTAAAACTCGATGTATATAATCGATTCTTTTCAATAATTAAGAATTCATTTATATAAGTTTATGTGTTCGATTCTTTCCTTCAGTATAGTTTTCATTATAATTTGTATAAAGAAAAATGACAACGGAGACGGGGAAATATAAGGAAAAATTACTTTTACTTGTTGGGTGAAGATGGAAAGGTTACGCATGAACCAAGCTGTTGATATTTTGTGAACTTTATCCTTTTGTTGTGAGTGAGTGGTCTGAAGAGTCTTCGAAGGTGGAGATTATTTTTGGGTGGTGGACTCTGGTGGGTTGGTTGGTGTCTAGGCTGGGATGATTCATTATGTAGAATAGTGGACAGGACACCTGTCCTCGACCGTACCATGTACAAAAGGAATGAGAAAAGCTATGGTGATGCTGGAAGGAAGAAACTAGGTGGCCTGGCACTGGCCCCTCTCTCTTTCTTTCCATGATGGTGCTGCTGCTATATTGGCCATAGATGTTCTAATCGCTTAAGGACAGTGAACTTGTGAGAACCCACGTGGTCATTGGACCCTGGTCCTTGCTGTGGGGGAGCCTAATTGTGCAGAAAAACTTATATAAAATAGGGATAATATTATTTTATTATTTTCAATCAATCACATATTATCATATAGAAAAGTTATCACACGTGATATATCATGATTGACTGGAATTAGTAAAATAGTGCTATCCTCGTTTCATGCAAGTGTTTCTATTATGAGAATGTGAAAGTTGAGAAACTTAGGAAGGGCTTATAAGGAATTGGACTACTTCTCTTTATTACCAATTGGTTTTGGGGTGAAACCTCAACTTTTTTCATAGTATCATAGCCATAATTCAAGTGTTGGGCCCAACGGCTACACGTGCTCTCACATCACCCAATATATATGTTATCCAAATGTTAAGCTTGAAAGTTCGCCACATGTGCGAGAGCGTGTTAAGAGTGTTTGTTCCATATTGAAAAGTTAAATGACCTAGCCTGGGATTATAAGGAGTTGGGTTGTCCACGTGTGAAAGCCCAATAGCTACACGTGCTCCACGTAACCCAATATGTGTTGCTTATGTGTTAAGTTTAAAAATTCACCACACGTGTGTGAACGTGTGAGAATGTGAATGTTAAATTGTCCTAAAGGAGCTCATAAGAGCAAGCCCAATGGAGGCTCTAAATGGGGCTGCACCACCTTTAGGCTTAGCACCTGGGGTCAAAAAGTCATCCCTAATAGAAGAAAGTTAGGTCTTTAAAAACCCAAGTATCGACGGAGGGTTGCATCCACCTCTATATATATAGGGCTCTGGTTGAAGACACTGAAACCAAGCGGGGCCCATTACGTGGAAGGTTGAAGCCTACTTTAGGTACTGCCATTTACTCGCTTGCGCACCTCCTCATGGTTACTCACCCGGATATGCTTTCCTTGGCTGACCTTGTGTGTTTTTTGTTTCCTTGGCAGCCCCTTTTTGCTTATATTTCTTTTTGTTCTTATAGGCTGCCGAGGATGCTGTTACTTTTTGTATTTTGTATTTTCTGTTTGTTATTTTCTTGTGTTTGCTTTCAATTTATATTATTTTTCAGAATCTCATTCAAATTTTACTTTTTTTAAAATTGAAATGTTCATTAAAAAAAATTTAAAAAAACAAAAAAAAAACATAACATAAACATTCATGAACACACAATAAGTTTACAAAAAAAAAAAAAATTTAACATGTAAATAAAAATAAAAATATATAGCTCCAAATATAGAGCCTCCATTGTAGAAAAGATTCTTTTAAAGCCCGAAAGATTCTATTAGAGCTCTAAATAGGAAGAAAAACTTCTCTGTCACAGTGATTCCACTGTCAGCATCCACATCAGTATCCCAAACCAATCCAATTATGATAGCTGGCCACAGACTTAAAAATATTTTATGAATATTTTCTTTCTCCTCTCGTCGGCATCTCTCTTTCTCCTCTCCATTCGCAGTTCTCTCTCCAATCACTCATGAAGGAAATATTGTGGGAATGGTATTGTGTAGAGATTTCTAAAAACTCTACAACCAAACTTTGAGAGTATAAATCACCTAGAAAGCCATATCTAATATGAAATCAAAGTAAGAGCGGAAGCATTAAATAAACTAAGGATTCATGCAAGTCTCATTTAGTCTAAATCTTTATAAGTCTATGAAAGTGTACACCAGAGACTTTCTAAATCCTATTTGAGAGAAAGATAAGATGTTCATACCCTTGGAGCGAATCTTGAAACCAAGAATGGTGTTCAAGTAAAGGGAGTGGTCCCTTTGTTGTTATCTCTCCCTTTGATGTTGATTCTTCACCTTGTACCTCTCCAAATAGGTACAAAGATATGCACCTCCTCAAAGCTCTTCACCAAGGATTGAATGGGATGAGAGAATGAGTAGACAATAAGTGAAGAGTGGTGCTAGCACCCTCACCTGATGTAATAGATTGAAGGGGTTAGGGAAAGAGAGCTTGATGTTTTCTCTCTTCCAATTTCACCAACTTGAAAATCCTAGGATGATAGGATTCCATAGCTACACACTTATAGGATCAAAAATGTCACAAGGGTGACAAAAATGCCCCAAACCCTAGTGTAGCCACACACCCCCCTTTGTGTATCATTTTTTACTATTTTGGTCCAACACATTAATTCTATAATGTGCCACATATGTGCCTAAGTCCATATGGTCAAATCCCTTTTAAATTTCCAAGTCATATGGGACATTTAATTAAAGTTTCATAACTTTAATTGAATAATTAAATTAATCTAATCAATGTAATTACTCTAGTGACTTCCTTATTCAATCACTCACTTGTCTAACGAGTGTTGGTCTCGATCATCCTTAGTGGACCGTGTCAAGTATTGGGTCAACCGTTTGACCTTAGACTTTCACATTGACTTTGACCAAGTCACAAAATCATTCATTCTCTTCATAATTTCCCAATCGATTCCTTTTCGGTGTGCAATCTTATAGGTTCTAATTAGCGAGGCAATGAATATGAATGATTCACTTTGAATTAAGTGTGAATTATATCCCTCCATACAATTCTCCTTATTAGCGAAGGCTAATTATAATTAGTCCTTACAGGGCTTCCACAAGTCATGAGTGACACCTAGTCAGTTTGTGATTACAATTTAATTCAATCATTCTCTAATTCAATACTCTATGTTATATTCTCGGGATATAGTAAACTTGTGTCAAAATTCATAATATGACATCTTTAAATTATATGATTCAATTTGATGAAATTGCAAATGTTCTGGTTTCAATTTCCATCCAATACTTTGGCCAAAGATTCACGAATCATATCTTTAGAGTATTCTCTCTACTTACTAAGAGCAGAGATTCCTTGTTGTACATTCACATGTCTCTGCGTACTCGCAGAGAATCCTTAGGAACACCTTTAAGTCGCATCATTTTGATATGACCGTATAGTGCTATCAAAGAGAAACAACATATACACAAGACAATTGTGATGTCTCAGGTCTCAGGACTAATTTGCATTATCACAACTTAGAATTCTTTATTTGACACTTGTGAGTAAGACTTCCATACAAGAATTCTAGAGTTGATCGCGTTCAATGGACTCCATCTTCTATAGAGCACCTACGCATCTGTCTTAGTTTCTCTACACGAATGACTTGAGACTAGTCATCCTTCCAATTGGGCAGACATAATGTGTACCAGTCTTTACGGGTCACCATTGTCCAATTAGTGATCCTATGACCAGGAATATTTAAGGATACAATATTTATATGTATGGAAAGGTCTCGTGCATCTAACTTCTTTAGACCACTTTCCATTTATATTTTAATCCATGGACCTGTTACTTTGTGTACGTTATGTATCTAAAGCAACGTTCTTGCCCTTTTGATTATTATATATTATTTTCTTTAGAATTATGTATTTTATATTGGCTTCTAGGGCATATATCTAACAACTACCCATCCCCATCATCATCAACCACACACCCCTGATTCATCTTTTCCTATCCAATCACTCATCCTTCATCATCAACATACTAGGTATTGATCTTTCTACTTTTTTAATTATTAATTTAGTGAGTTATTTATTAGGAAATCTTGTAAAAATTGGAAATGGACTTGAGAAAGATTCGGTTGGCTTCGAATCTGTGGAAGAACTGGGTATGATTTTGGGGAGAAAAAATTTATCCAGTGTCACTGTCTCTCCTCCAATATAAGGAATCTCTTTCCTTTTTTTTTTTCTTCAAATTTATTATTGGAAAATTATTCATGGTGGAGCTGAGAGAGACTGTGTTGTTTCGATTTTGTCAAGAAACATTGAAGGTGTGGTTTAGGGGAAAGCTTTTCGGCATCGTTCTCTCCCCTTCAGATATGAGGAATCCATCTCCTTATTTAGCCTTTTATTTTGGGTTAACTAGTGATTTGCCTCCTGAATTTGTACTTAACTTTCGATTTACCCCTATCCTTTTTTTTTTAGAAAATTAAGGATATGAACCTTTTTTTTTAGCCAATTTCCCCCCTGCCGTCTAAATCCTCAACATTTCATCCAAGTTGCAATTAAATATGAGGACAAATTGGTCATTTCCATATTAAAATAAAATAAAACAATTTGAAATTTGAAATAATAATGATAGAAATAAAGTTTTTTTTTTATTTAAAAAAGGCCACCTGCCAACTCTCTCTCTCCTTAAGCCCTACAGATCCGCCCCTTTCCAGCCCACTCTCTCATTCTCTTCCTCTCTTCCTCTCTCACTCTCCCACAAACCCTCTAATGAACCTCCATTGTTGCCTTTGACTGAGACAATAGAAAAACTGAGAAAAGAGTTGGATACTGAATTTCAGAGGTAGTTAAAGCCCTTGGCTTGAAAGATAGGTTTGAGACATTGCACAAGGAATTTTTAAAAGTAAATGCACAGAACCAACTCATGCATCTAGCTCTAAAAGAAAAGCTTGAAAAGCTTAGGGAGGAATTCTGTCACGACCCGATCCGAGAATAAAGAATATTCCCAAACCAGGGTGCGTGAATTGAAATAAATAAATAAAAGGACTGAAAAATTGGTTAAAATACATTACCATTATATATATGAAAAAAATATATAATAATAATCTTACAAGTATACAAGATATAAATAAAAGTTTATCACTCTAAACTAATCCAATTTCTCTGGTTTTGGCTTTGTACTGTCCCCTAATTGATCTGAAAAAACAAAATAGGTGAGGGATGAGCAAACCACCGCTCAGTGAGTAGATTATGTAATATGCCAGTCAAGCAATGCCATTTTACACACTCTAAAAAAATATAATAAAAAGATACACAATCCAAATCATATCTCATCATTACTTCATATCTTGGTTATCCTTCACAAATTGTACCCAGCCTGTGACCCCTATTGGCCTCACTGCCCTATGTTCAATTCTAGTACATTTATCCTTTGGATACCCCGTCACTGAAGTTCTCATGCTCCATGAATAATACATACTTCACAAAAGCTCCAAATAATATATATTGTGAGAAATATTGCACAAATTAGACATGCTTGACTTGAAAATAGAGAGAGATTTGTAAAGAAAATATACCCATGATTTTCACATATATCACAAAATAAGAACTTTTAGAACATATTACATAACCCACTCACTATGATAAGTATGAAATATTGCAAGACAAACACACATGGTCTTCATTTTGTTTCTTTTTCTTCCTTCTCTCTCTCTCTCTCTCTCTCTCTCTCTCTCTCATGGTAGAAATCTATCTTAAAGGATTGGAATGAATGATTGAAGTAAGGAAGTATGATACTTATAGGAGAGGATATGCATGCACCCAAATAATATTTATATAAACAATATTTTAAACCACCAAAAAGATAAGATAAAAATGTAAGGGAATAATGTGACTCATCCCCCTTTGGCCAATGATATCACAACACCACCACCAAAAGATAAGATAGAAAGATAGGGAATAATGTGAGTCATACCCTTTGGCCAATGATATCACAACATCACTTGTTACTAGCATGAAAATGTGGCATGGAAATGATGATTTGATTAAAACCAATTCTAAGTTTCTACACATGGATAACAAAAAATGGTGTCATCTTTCAATCAAAAGGATAATCTCATACTAGGGTTAAGATTTAATAACATATAAATCTTCAAATAAATATTTAAATAAGAAAATTTTATATTAATAAATAATTAATATGTAGTATGCATAATTTTATATATATATATATATATATATATATATATTTTATAGGTTCTCACAAATTCAACCAGGGGCTGTCGTCAACTCCTAATTATGAAAACCTAAAATATAAACTTGGCATGTTGAAGGAATTATGTCCCATCTCCTAGATTTCAACCATCGCCATAAAACTCCTAAAAAACCCAGATCTATGTCCCACCTTCAAGATTTCATCATTCCCCTTCGTCTTATCTCTCAGCTAAGCTCAAGGAACAAAAAAAGCAACAGATATCTGATACACAAATCCCAGTTTTATTTATTTTGCTTTCTGATTGTTTTTGCTGTAAGCAATGAGGGTTTCAACTTCCACAGTTGAAAAATATTGAAGCAGAAGAGAAATAGGGTGGAGATAAAGATTTGTTTGTTGTTGAAGAAAGAGGGGAAAGAGGAGAGAGAGAGGAAGGGTGGGTTTTGTTATTGTTATCTCTCTCTTTAATTTTTTCTAAAATATAAATTTATTTTTAATGATTTAACAGAAAATTGGGTGAAATGTTGATGATTTAGATGGTAAGGGGAAATTGGCGAAAAAAAGAAGTTCATATCCTTAATTTTCTTTTAAAAAAAAGGATATGGGGTAAATCCACTGACGGACCCAGAAATTTTTTAGCGGAGGTGCAATATAGACTAAGTATGAAAAATAGTTTTTCGGAATAATCATTTTCTCAACATAATTTTTGGCGGCTTTTATTCCTTACACATCAAATAAGAAAACTTGATTTAAGTATATATTGACTTAATAGGCCATCATTTTTAGCTTAAATCATATTTTGCACTAAAACCGATTTTTCATATTTTGATTTGGTGGAAATTTAATTTTCTAATATTTTTATTTAAATCCAAATAGGGGGTACTTCCTTATTTACATTGTAAACTTAAGTAAATGGAGTAATATAAAAATAAATGAAAGTAAAAGGACAAAGACATTTACTTAAATGTTGAAAATAGAAATAAGATAATATGTATACTAGTTGAGTAATGGGGCAATTGGAAGCACTTACAGAATGGAGAGAGAGAGAGAGAGAGAGAGAGGAATGTTGATGAGAGGAGGAAGAAAATAGGTGCATAAAATATTTTTTTAAGTCTGTGGCCAGCTGTTAGAACTGAATTGGTTTGGGATACTGAGGTGGATGCTGACAATGAAATTACTGTGACAGAAAAGTTTTTCTCCTAAATAGGACTCCATCCACCATTTTCAGAGCCTATTTTAGAGCATACCATTGAGCTTGCCCTAAGGAGTTGGGCTGATTGAGACCCAGACAAAGAAGTAGGGAACTTGCTTTCGCGTCTTTGCATGGTTAATTCCAAATTTGGATAAACATCAACTCGGTGGTGTCATGTGACTGGCAAATATAAGAATTCCTGTTCGTGGGGATAATGTCCCGGTCACTCTCCTGATTAGTCAACGAGTTACTTATTCTATTTGGATGAAGGCAATATTGATTGGGTCATTCACTCACTCCCGCTTAGGCGTCCAACTTTACCTTTTCCTTGGGCAAAAACTAGGAATCGAAATTATGTCACACTTGAGGCTTGACCCCATGTGCTTCTAATTCAAAACTTTTCATAATTATTGGCCCCATTTGATGTTCCAGTTTGAATTAGATTGAAATTGTCTCTAAGTCAATTTTTATGAGTCTCATCCTGTAAGATACAATATGTTGAGTTATTATCCAATTTAATAAGTCCAATCTCAATATCCGAAAAAACCATAACTTTTACCTATTTTAATTGAAATAATCCAGTTCAGTTCCACCCAAAAAAAAAAAAAAACAAACACGAATGAATTCAACAAAGTCAAGCCTGGGTTACAAGTGAAAGTGAAGCTTGACGTTTACGCATGCAACCAAAAAGCTGAGATCATGCGCGGATAACCCACATAATTCATCATTGTTTGTACAACAAACTAATACAGGCTACAGCACTAAATTTTTTACACAAACGATTCAAACAGGTCATGCATACAGAGAGAACAATATATAATACAAACACACAGGTGTAGATGGTGTCGTACAAATCTAGTCTCTAGGTGAAGGATTGAACTGCTGAAGAGGTGGTGACCAATCCTGATAGAAGGCCAACGATGAGAGCACTATTGTATGTGCTTGGCTCCCCTTGCCTCGAGTTGTTTCGGGCGTCCACGTAAGTTTCATTTAGGAATGGCCCACCAACAAGTGCTCCAACGGCTACATTAGGGTTGGGATCTTTTGTATTTAGATACTTGAAGCCTTCACGGCAGTTGGGCTTCTTATTGGCTGGGATCGAAGCTCCTCTATGGTGAACGTATTTTGGATATTTATCCCCATATCCAACAAGATAGCTCATTTTCAAAGGATTCTCTCCCAACACATAATTTGCCTACAAACAAAGTTTAGGAACACTTTAGTAAAGGAATAGCAGTTTCCCAAGGGTTTACGCACAGAATAATACTAGTCTTATCACATTTCTATACCACATGATGTGGCAGCTGGTGTGTACATACCACATCAGCTAATTAATGTGATTAACACCTTTTTTTTTTTCTTTATTAAAATATACTTCATTGATTTAATTGATGTGGCATATGATATGGACATGCTACATCATGTGATTTAGAAATGTGGGATAAAAATGTGGTAAGTATAGCATTACTCTTAGGCACACTATACTTCGCCGCCGAATCAGATAGCATACCTGAGATCTAGCAAATTTCCGAATATCTGATGCCTTATAGGAATCTCCATCACACTCTATTTTTGAAGTCCGAGATGTAAGCATGTAGTCACTATAAAGAGCAGCCAGGAAAGCAGAAGAAACCGGATGCTGCAGAGCATTCCATTCACTCACCCATATCAGACCATCTGCAACCATGATGGTAAGGTAAAATCAAGGAGAATGAGAGATGCCAGAAATAGAACTGAATAATTCTAACTCAAAATGATTCAGATCCTTAGGAGCATACGCAAACTAGCCTAGGATAGATTGAAAATAAAATAATGTTTCCAACCGTGGATATGCACTTCATAGCTTGCAAAATGTTCACACATCTTTGCTGTTTAGAGCTTCATCTTTGTCTAAGAGAAATATCACTATCTTTTGCATAATAGGACGCAATTGTGTTACTCACTCCCTATTTGATTTAAAGCCGCAAGTCAGCTACTATTTAAAAGGTAAGGGAATTTGTCTGGAGGGGAGGCTATTGAATTGGAATGTTGAAGAAGAGTTGATATATTTATGGATAACTAATCTTGAAGCTGGGCAGCAGGTGGAAGTCTCTTACTCTAAAAACCAACAAGGGAAAGATATGCACGATAATCCAAGTAATATGACAATAAAGAAAAAAAATTACTCTCTGTTCTGCTGTTTGTGGCTGTTGGAGAGTTTGGCAGGAGGCCACACATAACAGCCTCAGCTGTTTTCCTGTACTTCTGAAGGCCAGAATTGCCCGAGGTATCTTTCCCACCAAAGAAGCTCAACCTGGATAGCAAAACCTGCATGAAAATTGCAGAGTGCTCACACGACTGAGATAAATTTTTTACTTACAGAATAATGGTACAGCATCTTGCAAATGGACATCCTAAGAATATAGCTATTAAAAACAATTCAGGAAGAGCAACACATTGTCAAATCATACGTTTAGCCCGTTACAAGAGTTAAGGACAAGCCAGCACACAGTATCCTAATTGAATGGAAGGTTTCTCGGGTGAGTTGCATTTTACTGTGGCATATAACAGTTTAAATCACAGCATGCAGATATCTTAATTCAGGAACCCCAGTCATGACTCATGAGAAGACAAAACACAACCACAAAAAATAAAAAGGAAAAAATAAAAAATAAAAAAGAAAGAAAGGATAGTTCTCAACATACCTGGGTTCCTGCAAGCTTGTTATCCCAACTGAACCATGTCGGTTTACCAAATTGAGCAAACTCATCTCCATTGTCCCCTGTGACATAATCTAGGTATGACTGATCCCCTGTTGCATGGTAAAGCCAGGCAGCTGCCCACAGAAGCTCATCTCCATATCCTGTTGAGTTGTAAAATTCCTGGACCTCGGGGATGCTTTGACTGTAAGAGCCTCTGTTTTTGTCGGCAAAAGTAAATAATTGTTTGGCATGCTTAAGAAGTGCGGCTGAATATGTGGCATCACTTTTCTTAAAGACCAGAGATGCTGAAGCCATAGCAGCTGCAGTTTCAGCTGCAACCTCTGTCCCTGGAGAAGATGAGTTGATCTGTGTGAGTGGTCGCTTCCCGGTCATGTCTTCTGGCCTATTCCAACAATCATGGTCCTTTTTAGGGTCACCCACCTGCCCCATAGTATAAATTGGTAAAGAAGACACACTTCAGAAGCATTACTTGTAATGAAAATGGTTCAACATTAAGCACAGTAGTTTATCAGAATCATTACACAATTGTAGGTTCAAAAAGGAACATTCCTCAATTTATTCCACAATAAACACTAATATTCGTCACTAAATTTGGAAAATGATCAAGCAAATGACCCTTTTAAAAATCCTACTGTTAGCCTGGAATGCAGTATCACAATACAATGCTGAATATAAAATGGGAATGGGCAAGCATAAGGAAGAAACAGAAATGGGAACGGGCAGAATGGTTGGAAAGGTGTTTGAAGAGTGGTAGACGAAACCTGAATATAGAGCACATTGTCTTTAGGATGAGCATTAACAAGGAAGTCAGTGATCCACTTGAGGGAGCCTTGAGCAGTTTGTAACTGATTCACCGCATCCATTTGATCCCCATACTCAAGAATCGACCACGACAACACCGTGGCAGTAAATGCCATTGGAAAACCAAACTTCATGTGATCCCCAGCATCATACATTCCTTTGGACAAATCCAATTTCTCATCGCTTCCATCTTTCAGACCCGAATCCCCTCTCCATGATATCTTATTATCTACCAACTTACCCGCTATAACAATCACCCACAAATAAAATTTAGTTAGAAAAAACAAAATAAAGATCAAGGACTACAGTCTATACCAACTTTAGCAATTGGGTATTGGTTAATAGTAATAATTTGAATCAACTCAACAGTTACTAAGGAGGTTAATGCATTGCAAATTAGAGAAGAGATCAAACACTAAACCAATTTGAGCAATTGGGTATTGGTAATGTAATAATGTGAATTAACAGAAAGGTAAAGAAATTTAACACATTGCAAAATTTCAAAATGTAAAAGAAGAAAGAGAGCAATACAAATATCAAACACTAACTATACCAATTTTAGCAATTGGGTATTGGGTGATACTACAACAATGTGAATCAAGTGGACAGTTAGTAAAGCAATTGAACACATTGTAAATTCGAAATAAAAAAAGAAGAAAGAGAGAGCCTAGCGTACATTTCTGAACGTCGAAGAATTGCACAGCGAGTTTGAGAGCGTCAGAGTATTTCTGGGTAATGGCGCCTGGAGGGCCGGGGACGGGACCGTCGTCGTCGTCGGAGCTGTTAGATTTTTTCTTTACGATTGCGACGACAATGGCAGTGACAACGAGAGCCAGGACCACCAGCACCAGCAGCCATGCCCAACACCCCTTGGACCTTGATTTAGCTCCCATTGATTTTTGAGCTACAAACAATTAACCAAACCAACCAAAACACTAAGTAGAGAAGAGATCTATCTAGCACATTGTGACATACAATAATCGAGGTTTTGGTAGAAAATGTGGTTAATTAGAAACACAGAGTCTAATTAAGCATCGATTGGCGCTCCCTCGGATCGGAAACGCAGATATTTGTTTTTCTTTATTGTTTGTTGGACTGGGCGTTGCACCGACAACGCTACAAGGTTAATTTCACCGGCTTTTTCTGGGTTTTTTTGGAGTGTGGATTGAGTTTCTCCCGTACAATGACGGAAATGCCCCTCCAGGCAGGCTGGCAAACGAAGCTTGGGTTTGGCATTTGTGGCAAGCTGAGAGAGATGCCTAGATCTGTGTTAGACTAAGTCAAAGGTGAAGAAGACTCGTGACCGCCGTTGATATATCACCAAAGGAAAGGACCAGATGATTTTAACTGGCCACCGACAGGACGGTGAAACAAATTGACAGCGGATCCTAACCCCTGGCCCGGTAGTTGGGTTGGGTTTAAGGCCTTTTTTGGTGGGATATCACGTGTCTGCCATCCGCATGACGTGGCTAAAGTGGGCCAAATTCTGGTGCAATTGTGCAATCGGTTAGAGCGTTGTGGCAGGTCAAAATATTGCTTCATTGGACCAGCAGTCCAGTCCAATCATTTTCTTTTTTTTCTTTTTGTTGGAAAATATTTTCTAACACTAGTTTGCATTCTTCCGAAGAGTGCATGTAATATTTTGTTGACTCGAAGAACAAAAGAATGCATGTAATAATTATTTTAGGAGGGGATTATGTTTTCTTCTTTATTTTTTTTCTTTATAAACTCAAATATTTATAATTTAATTGGATTTAATCTTGATTTCTTACATTGGTGAAGAGCCGAAAGACGATGGATCCCTCCCACCCTCCCTGTGTTGCAACTTGCAAATTACAATCAATGAAGAAAATAATATAAAAAGATAAAAATTAAAACCAAAAGTTATGCGTTTTGCGTAAAGAAACCCGCTGCTTTCAAAAACCGTTCGTTTATTTCATAAACGCATCAAAAAATTAACCCTCTTATCCTCATCGCGTTTTTAGTTTCCCAGTGTCTTGTCTTGTACTAGTGTTTTCTTTTTGCCGATGAAGTCTTCTACTACAGTATCGGGTGTTCTGTTTGGAATTAATGTTCATCATCAGTTGTTTTTTTCCTACACCATATATCTAATTCGACGGCCGACATTTGAAGGCAGAGACAGCTCCCGATCATCAAGAACCTCTTTGATTCTTTTCAGGTATGTTGTTTCCGAAAATTCTCTGCCTTTGATCAATGCAACATTTCGATTGCTGAGCGAACGATTCAAACAATAATATTCTGTTCCACCCTATTTCAAGATTTAGTTTCTTGGGGTGACTGGAGTTTTCTTTTCATTTTTGATCAACCCAAGTGCAGAACAATTTCTAGTTCTTTTTAATAAATAAATAAATAAATTTTAGGTATGTATTGGTGAATCTTATAATTAAGTCAATGTAATCAGTTTTGCACCGTCGGACTGTTTATATCTTGGTCTCAGTGGTTGTGCATAGTAAAGCTCTAAGCTTCCAAAGCAATATTATATCATATATAAGCTGTTACCAACTTGATACTGAGTGAGTATTTACAGTTGAAGTAATTAACTAGTTCAATGACAATGTGAAGAAGCTTGGAAGATTAAGTTCATCGTCATTGCCGTCTATCTTCTTTGTTTAATGGGTAGTGATAAAAAAAAAAATTGGTCTTGCTCTGGTTCTGAAGTTTCTTTTGATATATCACAGTGATAGGGGTGTGTTTACCGAATAAATGGTTGTGTGTCAGTCGGATCAAGACCAATCGAGGGCCAAATGGACAACATTTTGCACCAAAATATTTGCAGATTTGCTGGTTGAGCAAATACGGAAAGGAAATAGGAGTAGCGGTGCTTTTTCAAAGTTAGCATGGAAGATTATCCGAGATGAATTCAATAGGCAGACTGGTCTCAAGTTTGATAAACAACAATTGAAGAACCATCTCGATGTTCTGAGGAAGAGATACAATTCTGTGAAGGCAATTCTTGATCACCCTGGCTTTACTTGGGATGCTTCTCAGTCTATGCTCCTAGCTCAGGATGATGTATGGCAAAAGTACATTGAGGTAGATTTTCTTCCCCCGTATAACTTCAATGTTTCATAAATACTATAAGGCTTGTAATGCCATCATATAAATATATATATGCATAGGCACATCCTGAGGCTGACACTGTCAGAAAGAGGGGCTGTGATATATATGAACAGCTATGCATTATCTTCTCATCAGACTCCGGAACCAATGTAAATCATGCCTTCATCGTTTTAGGAACAGCCGTGCATCAGGTACTTTTGTTCGTTTTCATGGGTTTTCTATGTCAACGTCATACATCATTTCCTTCCTCCTGCCTCCTTAGAAGTAATTAATACTCCCCTCATTTTAGATAGATGAAGACCCGCCCAGGGCCAAGTGGACTATGCCTCTTGAGAAGATATTTGTAGATTTGATGCTTCAGCAGGTTTTTCAAGAGAATAGGTCGAACAATGCTTTTAGCAACAAAGCGTGGAAGTACATATACCATGAATTTAACAGACAAACAAAGTTAAATTATGATAAGCAGCAGTTGAAAAATCATCATGGTGTTTTGAGAAGGTGGTACCACAGTGTAAAGTCACTTCTTAATCAGGATGGCTTTAGTTGGGACAAGTCTCGATGCATGGTAATTGCTGAGAATGATGTGTGGGCAAAATGCATCGAGGTTAGTTTCACTCTACATGAATCATACTTACATGAATTGCCTCTTCATTTTCCATAGTATGTTTCTCATCTAGTTGGATTTACAGAAGCATCCTGAAGTTGAGGCAATAAGAGTCAAAGGATGTCCGCATTATGAACAGTTAGACAGGATATTTTCAGAGTCAGGCAGTTCTGGAAATTATGCTTTCCCTGAATCACAGACAGCTGCTTCAAAGGTACTTGTTCTGTTCATTTCATTCTTAATCGTTGATGCAATGAAATTATTTACCAGATCTTTTAACTTGCACGGGTTTTGTTTCTTGGAATATATTGTAGATGGATAGTCCGCCTAGTGAAGATCAATTCAAGCAAGATCAATCAAGAGCAAAGTGGTCAGCACCACTGGATAAGATACTTTTAGACTTGTTGATTGAGCAAACTGGGCAAAATAAAATGTCCAACAAGAAAGCATGGAAACATATACGGGAAGAATTCAATTACAAAACAGGTTTGCAGTTTGATGGTGAACAGTTGAGGAATCACCAAAATGTTCTTAAAAGGTTGTACAACAACATAAAGTCGGTTCTTGATCAAAGTGGTTTTAGTTGGGACAATTCTCGAAATATGGTAATGGCTGATGATGAATTGTGGGAAAAGTACACCACGGTATGCCCTCTGCATATCTCATCTCAAGTTAATTTCCATGACATTGTCATTGCAATGACGAACATTGCTTGCGTTATTCTACTTGCAGGCACATCCTGAGGCTGAAACAATTAGAAACAAGGAGTGCCCAATTTTCAAACAGTTATGCACATTATTTTCAGAGTCAAAAGCTGAAGAGACATACGTCCTCTCAAGTCATGATGTGAAGCTGAATCAACAAACAGTCAATGTGGTGGGCACTCCAGAAACTGCTAGTGTTTCTGCTGAACCTGAACCTGCAGTCGATGAGGCATCATCGCGACTATCTGAAGAAGTGAATATGTCTAGTGGAAGAAATAAGCGGCGGATTAAGACACAAACGCTCAGCTCAAGTCGTCAGAGGAGAGTGTGTAGGGAAACTAGTAACACAAACGTGGATGCTGTTTCCCAACATGAGGAGGTTCCCTCAACAAACAAGAGAGCAGCAGGAGCAGCTGCTGTAGCACATAGTGGTGATCGATTCTCGATATCCAGTTGCATTGAAGTATTGAATGAGATGGCAGGGGTTGATGAAGAGCTTTATCTGGCTGCTTCAGATTTGTTCCAGGACCCTGACCGGAGGGAAACATTTATATGCATCAAAAATGAGATCAAATTGGCATGGCTTAAGGCCAAGTGTAAACATCTTTTGTAGTTGTAGATTATCAATCATAATCAATGATACTTTGATAGTTATATGTTGCAGCAATGCTTGTGTTATTCAGTTTGCATATCCTCTACAAGTATTGTAAGCTACCACATATAATAAAGATTTTAATTAAAAAGAAAAAACTGTCAGTTTGGTGTTTTTCCGATTATTAATCCTCCGGCAAATTGTTATTATTATTTACGAAATATGTATCACATCACATCTCTGGAAATATCAAATATTCATTGCCAGAACGCACCGTTTAGTGCAACGCGTCTCTTAGAGTAACTGATGCACGAGCGCCAACCGAACCAATCACGTCCTGCCATGTCCTCCGTCTCAATACACCTTGAAAGTTGACGAGAAGCATAAACCCCTCCCACATTTTTCTCCGATAGAACCAAAAAAAAAAAAGAAAAAAAAAGAAAAAGAAAAGAAAGGGGACTGGGAAGCAGAGGCTACTCTTTCAGGCAATTTCACGGCGATATCCCGGAGACAGGTAACCTCTTTCTTCCACTATTGGTTTCGTCGTCATTGTTTATTACATAGTCTTCCTCTACAGTCTCCGCCCCATTTTGTATTTTGATTTTTCTCTCGGAACGTAGGATTCTGTTACTGAATTCTCCAATTTGTTTAGCGTTTTGTATATAACATGCATAATATGTATAATCTGATTGTCTGGGAAAAACTTGTCTTTAGATATTATTAATTGGGATGTTTTATTCTTGGGGCATTGTAATTATTGTTTTTAGGGTTTTAATCTGCCTACATTCTGGTTGAATCAAGGGAATTTTACCCAATTTCAAATGAAGAGAAAGAAAAGGTTTTAGTTTTCATTCAAGGCATGTAAGTTCACACATTTCAATGCTGATTGGGAAATTTCTATGATACAATAATAAATTTATGATCTCTAGAGTCTGTATTTTCTAGTGTTTAGGATGATCATAGCATACTAATAAGTGGAATGTTATTGATTTCAGATGCACTTTTTGCAGTTGTAGATGGACAATGAAGGCAGTCATCAACCCAAGCAAGAACGTTCAAGGACTAGGTGGACAGCTTCCCTCGATAAGACATTCGCAGACTTGGTTGTTAAGCAGATTCAACTGGGAAACAGACCCAACAATGTCTTCGACAAGAAAACATGGAACATTATTCGTGACGAGTTTAACAGGCAAACAGATCTCAACTTCAACAACAATCAATTGAGGAAGCACTTGGATGTTCTAAGGACGCGCTTCTACGGTCTCAAGTCAGCTTATGATCAAACTAATGACTTCACTCTGGATGATTCTTGTTGTATCGAGTTTGCTCACCTGTGGGAAGACCTTGGGGTACAGCCTAGGCCTGAAACAATTAAAGTCAAGGACTGTCCCATATATGATCAGCTCTGCACAATATTCGCAGACTCAACCGCAGATGGGAAGTATGCCCAATCTAGTCACTATGGGGGGTTGGACAAGTCCGCCGGAATAGACAATGCAGGTTTGAGTTCTTATCCTGACTGTGAAGCCCCTCCTCATTCTGAAATCCCACCATCCTCAAAGCCTGTGCAAGGAAATGCATTATCAGCAGAAAAGGTGCCCAAGGTTATAGCAGAGAGAAAAAGGAAACGTCCATCTGAGACACACTCTTCTGAGGATCAAAGAAGCAGAAGGGATCAAGAAATATGTGATACCATGGCACAAGCCATGCGAGAGATGATTGCTGCCTCAAAGTTGAGGAGAGCCACGGCAATGCCTAGTGACAAATTTTCGATAACAAATTGTATTAGAGCACTGGATGAGATAGAAGGCATTGGCGGACAGCTCTACTTTCGGGCACTGGACCTGTTTGAGGACCCCAATTTAAGGGAGACCTTCCTCTCTTTAAAAGGCAATCAAATACGGTTGACTTGGTTGCAAGCCAAGTGCAGTAAAACTGCCTATGGTTAGAGGTTAGGAGATGAACTTTTTGGCTAAAGGATAGAGGTTAGAGGTTAGGGGTTAGGGTGACTTTTCCTTTTAGTGAAAACTTATAAAAATGGCACCTCATCTTCAATGACATAGCTAGGTTTTTATTATGATATATGGTTTCAGGATTGTTGGAAATTTGTTCACCCCTTGGAACTTGCAAGCAGCAGAATTGGGCATATATTTAACAATATAAGGAGTGAGTTTATCTTCAAAAAGACCTCCTCGGACCGCAAGTTCTTGGGACGAGAACCATTTGGGTACGGTGGCCTTAAGATAAACAAAAAGTCCCATATTTTTCAGATACCAAGTAGTTGAACTTGAGGCTCAACCATATCAACGAATTGAAAGAAGCATTCGCATGAGCTTGTACACCACATAAAATCTGGTTTGGTTTTACCATTAATGGGTTCCAAATTAGCAAGTCTCATTTTTATCTCTTAATAAGTAGGGTATTTTTTGTAACAATCGTTCCTCAACTATACTCGGAGTTACATTTTGGTCATTCAACTCCAAAAATAGTTACAGAGGTCACTTAATTAGGTGTTGTGTTGCACCATTAGTCCCTACCGTTAGAGAGACTTGACGGTAGGAACTAATGGTGCAACACAACACCTAATTGAGTGATCTTTGTAACTATTTTTTGGAGTTGAGTGACCAAAATGTAATTCCGAGTATAGTTGAGAGACCATTGCTACAAAAACACCCTTATTTATTTATTTTTTGTTATTTCATTTTTATAAATATTTAGAATGAATTTCCAAGTTTACCCATGGATTTAACGCAAAATAGACAGACTTGACGAAAGGGACTAGTAATGCAACACCATACATAATTGGGGGACACCCTTGTAGCTATTTTTGGGGTTGAGTGACCAAAATATAACTACGGATATAATTCAAGGACCATGGCACATGAAATGTGTATTACAGCAACTTGACTAAACTCATTACAAAACTAATCGGATTGTGCAGCATGACTTGGACGCTGGTAACAGAACCAAAGAAATACGGCAAGTGGCATTTGCAACCATTTATCTTCTGTACTCTCTTTGACGCCAATTAAGAATAAACTCCTCCTCTCTGCTACAAACAGTACACGCAGTACTGTCGAAAGATAGATCAGGTAAAGTCCATTTAGTTCTTGAATAAGCGTTTTAGAACCAGAAAGGGCAAACGAATGGTCAAATCATAAATCCAAAACACTAACTTGCAAGTACAACTGCACCTTCCAAAGATACAATCATACAGTGCCATGATCGTTCTCTTCCACATTCTGTTTTTTAAGTCTGTAAAAATCCAGCATTTCTTCCTCCACCGGATGGGTCTTGCCTACTATGACAAGACAATGAAGAGGTGCTCCAAAATCAACCGACTGCAGTTCCTTCATTGTACCAGAAACTATCTTCTGATCCTCACTTCCCAGCCGAGCAAGCCCAACACACATGGTGTTTTCATCATATGCTGCAAGATAATGCAAAAATCAAAACTACAGCAACTGGAAGTTGTCTTAAGTTGTGCACAAGCCAGACAATAGATAACATTTATGTTTGAAAAATTTGGGACCCTTACCAGATTCTCCTCGATTGTCCTCAACCTCCAAAAGCTGCTCAAGTGCAGTGTTTATTGACATATATCTAGGTGGTTCATACTGCTTCCTTCCTCTAAAAGATTCAAGGGGGGCAGAAAAAAGTAACTAAGCTTATTCAACAGCAGAAGCAAAACACATAAAAATAAAACACAGTAAATCCTTCCAAGCGAAAATCAAAGAGAAGGCAGGCAATCATTTGAACACAGACCTGCACAATGATTCCAGAGTAGGTTCCTTCACTCGTATATCTACAGTGAAAAATAATTTGTGATGAAAGTTTCTAGCAAGATAAGCATTGGCCGTGTCACACTTTAAACGAGGAAGTATGAAGAACTCAACCTAACAAGCAGAGAGTATGCAGTCCAAGCCCACGATTTTTTTGAATCTTCTCGTAAAAGCTATCTGGTCTCCAAGTTTCAGTGAAGAACGGAATTGAAACTGTCTCTCCATAGTGGTAGAGTTGCAAGCCACAGATTCCAACTGCATTCATCACTGATGCATTATGTACCACTTTGACATCAATCCCCAACTTCTTGGCTCGAACAACAAGATCAGTGTGAGTTGTAGCTCTGTGTTCCAGATCAAATTATGCAAGAAATGAGTGCAGTAATTAGCGTACAAAGATATTCCTTATTGCTTTTGGATTGTATTATCATAAGTCCTATATTCTACTTCTTTAAGTGATCAAATAACTCAATTAAAATATAAAGTTGTTGGGAACCAAATTTTAATTACTTCTCAAAAACAATTCTTTGGAAAGAAATATATAACATAAGAAGATGCCATTCAAAAGATAACCAAATTGAAAAGCCAAAACAAGGAGAATGCTCCACTTGTACACGTAGGAAGGAAAGAGGACATACCCAAAAGGATCTCCAACTACAAGGAAAGCCACGTCAGAAGCAGCAGCTGCACTTAGAATTTGGTCGGCCTTCTCCTCCACCGTTTCTCTATCTGCAAGTGTGACTGGTTTTCCATACAAGTTTTCCTGTCCATTGAAATTTCTTCAGAAATCGAACACGTTTTGCAAACAAATAGAGCAAGAGAGAGAGAGAGAGTGCGGCGAAAAGTGATACCAAAGTGGAAAGGCCGTCGGAAGAGAGACCAAAAGAGAGGAGGGATGTGTAGGCTTCTATGAAAATCTGGTCACATTTCTTCACTGCTTCTAAGCCTCTCAAAGTGATGTCTTTCTCGTCCCCCAATCCCAATCCTACGATGTACAACATCCCTCTCTTCCCAAACCCTCGCCTTGCAAAAACCCTAGTTGGAAAGCCAGGTACCACCACCCACACCAACGTTTCAAACTCTCACTAGTACTCAGAGGCGGCCAGAGGAAGACGAGTTAGCTGTCCAACACAATACGCATGGGCTGGGCTGTCCAAGTTCGGGCCTCGCCAACAAAATTTATTTAAACGTGGACGAGTTGGCTTAAGCCCAACCTATTTTCTTGTTTATTATTGTTGTATTTCTTTTAGTTAAATAGCAAGTCAAAGTGGGATGGCAATTTTCCCGTCTTCGTGAGATTTCAATCTTAATGGGAAATCGGCTATGGAGATGGGTTTGGGAAAATTTTTCCTCGTCTGATGTTAGAGGCGAGGCAGGGATGGTATTCTAATCTCCAACTCAAACACACCATGTTAGAATATATATTATTATTTTTTAAATATAAATATATCGTTAAGTGACTTCTAGTAGTCTACTACAGCTCCTCCAAAATTTTATATTGCACATATTATATTATATATTCAATTAATATATATATATATATATATGTCTAAAACAAAATTTACCCTAAATATGCTCTAACCTTTTTTTTTTCTCATTCAAAAATTATTTTTTGCAAGGAGATGGAACGAGGAACCTGATCCCCAATAAAGACAAGGATGGGAGTCTCCAATTTGAATATTATGCATATAAAAGCGAGAATGGAGGAAAAAATTAAGGACATGTTTACATATCAGTAACGTGTATAGAAAGAAAGGGAATGATTTCCCTCGCGTTTAATTGCAATCATGAATGAAAAAAATGTGAGGGCCCCACTTAAAAATCCGTAGTCACATCCCCTCAAAATCAGAAATCAGATTAACTAGGAAAGGGTAGTTCCCTCCAAAGTAAATTTAGGTTTTAACCATAAAAAAACTTTCACTTTTGAAAAAAGCCAAAACATTTTCAAAAAAGACATAAAAACCTCTCAACTTTCAAACTAAAAACATGCAAATGTAAAGGATTCTTTAGGAAATCCAAAAATAAATAAGAGCAATTTTGTCAATTTTAACTTCTTTTAAAAAATTTCTCTCTCCTTTGATCCAATTCTCATTCATTTTTTCCCTTACTACTTTAAACCCTAAAAGTAAAAACTCACGTTACTTTAATATTATCAAGATTATGCTTAGGTTATTATTATTTGATTTCGTTCAAATATTATTTGAAATTGGTTAGTTTACCACCACAATCTAGAGGAATATGGACATAAAACAAAAACTATTGACACTAGTTAGTTTAGCACCAGCTTTCGCTGATTGGTGTAAATTAAGCAGAGCATAACAAAACTAATTCTTGTTTCATCTTATTCAGAAATAAAACAAAAAGGAAGAGAATCAATCATGCGTGGATCAGATGAAGGTATGAAAGCAATTGGACACATCAATGTAGAAAAGGTGAGTAGAGAAAAGAACCAAAAACACTCGAGATTTCTTCTCAATATATATAATTCCTCTTTTTAAGTTAAGCATCCCTCAACTTGGAAGAGAATCCAATATCCCAGTTCTTCTTCTTCGCAGACTTCAGTCATCGTCTTTGAATTCTCTGTTCAAAACAGAACACAAGAACACAAAACATAAGTTAGTTGCCATTTTTTAAGAATCATATGCACAACAAAACCTAAAAACAAAAATTGCACTTGAAATGATCCCATAATAATAATAATAATAATAATATTAATACCTGCGATCAAGGTAGCGAGGTTGAATCCCAGAACCTTGGCATGTGGTGCAAGTAAACGAACCCACCCCGTCACAATTAATGCAGTTAGACACTTCTTTCTCATCCCCACCAAGCTCCACTACGACTGTGCCAGTTCCCGTACAAAACCTGCATTTTTCTGAGACAGAGAGGACCAAAACTACAACTTGTTTACAAACAAACTCACCATTCATTTCTATTTTCACAACATTCGATGAATTAAAAACACAGCTACTACAAGGAAGGTAAAATGGTTTACTTACTTGCACATATATAACTCTATATATTTAAACAAAAATTAAAGATAGAAAAAAACAGTTTCTTTATTACTTACGTGCGCCAGTTCCACTGCAAGGGAAGCATGGCTGAGTGTTGTCTCGCTTTGCCTGCAATTAACATTAACCTTAATTAGAAGCTGCTACTAGTATCTATTAAGTTTTATTAACACACCATTTTACTACAAACTTCATTAATTAATTATAATTTGATACATAGAGTAGAGGGGAAATTGCAATTACTCACAGCACTGTCAATTTGGGTTTCATAGAAAACCGGAATGCCAATCCCAACTGCAACACTCACCAACCCAACTGAGATTGCCACAACCTGAGATTCATGCTAATTTCAAATTCCATAGAAAACTCTTCCCGAATTTAAAAGAAATGTGTTCAAAATTGGAAAAGTAGTAGAAACATGATTTCGAAAGGAAAAGAGTGGAGGAAAGAACCGTGTTTTGATCAAGATCCAGAGCTCTAATGCATGGATAGGACCTGGGCGACCGTTGATTTCCTGCAAATTTGTGGGATATACATAAAGAAGAAGGAGACGTGGAGAGCTTGAGGGGGCAGCAGAGGAAGGGAGAGTGAAGGCGGGGAATTGAGGGCGCTAGTGACATTTCCAGGTCAATTTTCTGGTATACAAACTACAAAAAAAATTAGTAAGACCTGGAAGTCCACGAGAAATATGGCAGCATTTTACTTGAAACTCAAAACTGAACAAGACAGAAAGAGAAACACAACGCAATGGTATGATGGTAGAAACGAAACCAAGGACCAAGCGCTGGTGGATTTGGATATGTGGGGTTCACAGTTGGCTCTCATATCAACCACCAGACAGCCGAGTGGAGAGCTTTGTCTATCACAAGTTCACAACACAAGCTCAATGTTTTCCTCTACGTGGCTCCATCCTCGGCTATGAAATTGTATTCTTTGGAATTTAGATGGGTTAAACGAAGCCCAATAGTCTGGCCCATCTCAATCTTGATGGGCATATAACCAGCAAATGTATGGGCTTTCAACATTGTCAACAATACATACCACGTCAAAAGTTAAATAAAATACCACCTCCTGCCCTTGGTTAGATGTTCGTTATATATATCAGAAATGACAATGGCTGAAATCTACCTGGAAAATCAGACCTGAGAAGACACAGCCAACAATAAGAGTATGTCACTTTCAGTTAGGTATATCTTAAACTACGCTTACAACCCAAGTTTACATACATCAATCAACACCAACCGGATTCACCTTTCTACTCAACTCCAACTCTGATATCAGATGCGACTTCAACACGTTATTTCTGAGAATTGTTAAATCAGAACCCTTTATCTGCTGAATCGCGTTTTGAAAGAACAAATGAAACAAATGGAATAGAAACTAGAGGGCCACAAATTTACATCAGTCTACTACAACCATTCAAGAACCATCCCTTGGTCCCACCTACTGTTTATAAGCTGGCTTCCCAAGCTAAAAATTTGAAAAAGGAGCTGCTTCAGCGGCCTGCAGAACGAGCTTTCCTCAACCTTGCACGTGTAACCCGAATGCTTTCCTCCATGACTGTCTCTTTTTGGGGAGGGTTTGTATCTTCAGTCGATGAAGAGGATGCCACTGCTTCAGTCTGCATTGGTTCAACCTCCTCAGCTGGGACAGATTGGCTAGCGGATTCAGATGCAGCTGCTGTCGCTTTTTGAGTATTTGAAACTGCTGCTTGGGGGGCGGCTTTAGGCTTTGTTGAAGGAGCTAATGCTTCGGCTATCTCCCTTTGGTCCTTACTTGAAGTAGTACTAGAAGTGGGAGATGGCGGTTCTTCAGGTTGCAATTGTGTTTTAGCAGCCGGTTGTTGATTTGGAGATGGAGGGGGTTGGCGAGCAGCAGGGGGTTGACGAGCCCTAACACCTTGTTGTGGCTGCGATGTCAAGAGTAACAACTTTGTCAGCAGAGGCAGTTGAATAATATAATGCAGTACAGCCAATATAGTAACTATAACCAATAAATATCATGCAATGAAGGTGCCCAATGCAGGGTATTAAAGAGATCCAACATACAATCCAGTACAGCATGGAGTAGTCAAAACTTGAGGAAAAAGCAATTTATCTAAGGTAGGATTACTCTGAATCCAGTACCCCTCTAACCAAGGCAGGAACAGGAACAGTCCACTGTAATTACATGGAAGAAATATATAAACGATATCCCAAAGTTCAAACCAAAATAGCTTTTAGGAAAAGAGCAACATAAAAGTTGGAAATACATTCATAAAATAGCTATTGAACAGGGGCAGCATAAAAATACAGAACTAAGAAATTGTATTCAACACTGCCTTAATAATTCAAGGTGCACTAAAAATCAATAGCCTGGATGAAAACAAAAAACAATAATTTTATAATAACTTGTTCCAATTGATTGGATGACCAGAACGGTTATGTTGCATTTCAATAGTGACAGGAGTTAACAGTAAAATTGAACATTCCAGGTCAGAACCATGTCATCATACCTGAGCAGGGCGAGGCCTTGGTGTCGACTGTGCAGCAACATACTGCAAAATATCAAATATTCTCGTCTGACCATAGCTTGCAGCTCTTTGCCAATACACAACTGCAATGTCACCCGCTCTGGTTCTTAATTCCAGCAAGTTCCTATCAATTTCATTCTCATGCTTTGCAAGATATGGTCTAAAGAAGGAATCGTACACATAGGTCGTTCCCTGCAACACATAGACAGTTGTGAGGATGAGAAAAGGAGTACTAATAATAATAAGGGAGACAAGCAATTAAATAAGCTGATAGCCCCTTATAGAATCCTATACCTTTGTTTTAGGAAACCACAGATATATAATGAAGAGCAACTTAGCTTCACTATACATTGGAACCCTTCAATAAAAAGAAAAGCCAGAATGAGACAAAGAAGTGGCACAACAGACGCATATTTAAAATCCCTCAATACAAATCCCTACCATGAAACAAAAGCATCGCCAATTCTCTCACATACAGTCAAAACAGCCACCAAAATCCTGAAATTCAAAGGGGAAAAGAGAGTTATCACTAAGAATGATTAGGAAATGTAAAAGACTAGTTCAGACACAAAAAGCAATTTATACCAATACTGGCACCAAAAACGAAGTTGTTCAATCTCTGGCTTGTTCTTTTCAACAGTTTTGTAGCACTCGTAAGCTGGATAAGCATAGCCAAGAACCATCCTGACAACGCATTAAAAGGGGAAAGTTAAAATTTGACAATAATCATAAGTCCCTTCAAAAGAAACCAGAAAGTGAGGGTCAATTGATGACATACACAAGTCCTCTGGTAAGAAAGGATCCTATCATCTTGTAGACCTGTCATACACAGAAAATAAAAGCTGGGTCACACAAACAAGTCTGGCAAAATAATAATAGAGGTGTGAAAGTAAAGAAACACAAATAGCTCAATTCAATAAGAAGCAGCTGCAAATTTTTCAAAGCCAACATAACTAGCAAACGAAACATCCTTCAAGAACTTTCATAGCAGAGAAAATGAAATTGCTTACTTTTTTTTCTTTTTTCTTTTTTTGTAAAAATTACCATTAATAAAAATTAAAAGCAAAATAAATTCACAATAGATATGAACCATAGAAATGGCTCTTGTTGTTTTCCTAAATCAGAAAGATGCTGATACTCGGATACATTTTCGTTTTGGTTTACTGGAATTTAGCAAATACCAGACATAGATTTACCACGAATCGGAGGAGAAACGAAGTATTTGGACTGACTATAATTTAAAATCGTTTAATTGCTATCCTCCACAAACAAAATCCCCATTCAAATTCAACTGAGTGCAACAACAGATTTGTACAAAGCAACACGCTCAAGCAGATGATCGCACCGTACGGAAATTAATTTGAAAATTTTTGGAGTCAGCATAGAAATTACCAGCATTCATTACCCCACAAAAATGAAAAATAAAAACCATTTAAATTTCCGAAACAAAAAAAACAACGGAATGTAATAATCCGATGCTGAAAAGAGCCGAAACATTACCCAATCTCATTTTTCATGAAATAAAATAATACGCTGTTAAAGAAAAGAAATAGTACCAATTAGAGTCTTAGAGGGAGAGAGAGAGAGTGTGTGTGAGAAATAAATGAGTACCTCTTGACGACTATTTTGAAATTGTTACAGATTGAAAAGAAAAATACTATAGAATGAGAGTTATTCGACGAAGTTGAAAGAGAACGAATCGGCGAACTGTTCGGGGATCGCCGTCGGACGAAAACTGCGCCGCCGAAAGGCGTCGACGAACCGTAACGATGTCGGCGGCGGAAGAGACTGTGAGAGAGAGAGAGTAGCAGTGTTTGTGCCGTTTAAATTGCCATTTGTTTGTTTGGTTTGCTCCTTTGGCCTCGGATGAGATTGGATTTGATTCGGTGAGTTTTAATAAACACGCTCTCTCTCTCTCTCTCTCTCTCTCTAGTCTTTAGAGAGTAAACATTTTGCTTTTGGGTTCCGTATCGGTATCACCGTATCATCACGGAGAGCGAGTTTGGTGTTTGCGTGTGCATATAGGTTGAAGGCCATGCCATGTACATTAGGGCTTTGATCACCGTTAAAGTTGAATCGCACGGGTCACGTTTTCCTTGGCCTTTAAATCTTGACACCTCGGCTGCCGGGCCCGCATCTCTGCTCCATGAAAATTCCATTTAAAGCATTTTTGGCTTTACGCCCTTTTCACCATTTGAAGCCTAAACAACATGTTATAATAATAAGCATCATTTTTCTAACTATCCAGTGGCAATGCGTGATTGAGTGGCCAGGCAATTTCACCACGGGGTAAGAAAATGTGTGTTAGAGAAAATTAGATAAAGTGTTTGATCAAACAGAAAAAAGAACAAAAAGAAAATTAGATAAAGTGGAGTTGAGATTCTTGTCGAGTGTAAAGTATCCGATGAAATGAATTATGAATAATAATTAACTAGTAAAAGATTAAAATAATTAAATTTAGATATGGTGGGGTGGGGTCTACGGATGTAACGGTAACATATAACATCCCTGGTGTTTTTGAAAATAAGACTGGACTGAACTGACCCAGTCATTGTCCAGCTCCAGTCTTTTTTATCTACAGTATTTATTTTGCTATTTCCGTAGTCCCATCCCATTTGTCATTGAAGATGCTTTACCGTTATTTCAAATCTGATATTCAAGTTCTCTCCCGTATGAAAGAATTGAAGATAATACAACATTATTATAAAATTAAAACATGTGAATTAGTTTAGGTGTCAATGGGCTAAGTGGTGTGGGCTCAAGATTGGTTAGGAGCAAGAGGGCATAATGAGGTGTGTCGTAGGGCCCACTGTGGCTGAGAATCTGAGATGGAGGGGTTGGTTTGGGCTATACCTATATGATATGTGATGAGAAAGGTCATCATCCTTTCCTCCTTTCCTCCCTTGCTCCTTTTGGCTGTTCCCTCCAGTAAAGAAGAAGCAAGCAAGCAAGCAAAACATCCGACCAATAAATTAAAGTTAAAAAAAGTGTACGATAAATGAGATTCTCCCCGCTCTTTCTTTATTAATGTGGCCACACCACATGAGAAAAAGAGACTACATTTACACGTTAAGCCCTAATAAAATCAAATAAAATGAAGAGGAGGATAGAAAGAGAGGATTATTGTAATTGTAATGTATCCTTTCCTTTGGTTAGAGGATCTTGTTCTTGTGTGTGAACTTTGTGAGCAATGAGCATTGATGATAAGTATACATTATGGTGACCTACACAGCGCACACTACACTTACATAGATTTGTAATTTGTAGCCCTAGCCCACGCCCACCCCTAACGTGATATATGATAAATAAAGCATGCTGAGTAAACTGTAAATGTGTAAGAGGAGAGGACATCGTATTCATATATAGGTCTGTCTTTGTCTTTCCTGTGTGTTTGTGTTTTTGTCAACCACAAGCCTTGGATTGGATGAATAAAATTTACATAAAGGCGAGGACGAATCATGTGGAAGTGGGGAAGGTTCTCAAAGTTACTCACTACTGGAGACTTCCAATGCATATGGCTTCATCATATTCAGCTCTTTCCCCTCATCTCATGTCCTGCATGTGTTTCTCATTATTTCAGTTTGTTGCCCTGTCACTCTCAACTCAATGCCCGACCCCCACCCATTTTTCACTCACAAAACTCAATGCCCTGTTTCAGTCTCAGCTCAAGCATGTCTTGGATCCTTCCTTGGACTCACTCATCTCAAATTATGATGATGATGATGCATGCATGTTTTCGTAATGCGTTGGTTATAATTTCTAATGATCTTACATTACTATATTCGTATGGTATGTATTCTTCCTTAACCCAAACGTAACGTTTCTCTTTAATTTATTAAACCAAATTACTCTTTTTATAATAAAGTGTAACTGGAATTACTGGTACTGAACCAAATTACTCTTTTTGATAATAAAGTGCAACTGGAATTATTGGTTCTTTACCATTCACATGTCCTAATCCTAATCCTAATTCTCTATTTGTGTGTGTTTTTATTTATATATTATTTATTTATTTTTAATTTGAAGACCTTTCCTATTGAGAGGGGTGATAACATACCAAATTCATACACACTATACGGATACTAGGACTTGAACCCATAAAACCTTTCATAGGGAAGCAATTATTCTAAACCACTAGATTAGTGAGTCCTTTGCCTAATCCTATGTATTTAATTTGACTAAACACGACTAGACTACCTACCTATCCGATCCAATTCAAGTATTCTATGTGTTACTTAATTTTATGGGACTCGTCCCACCAAACCTGATTCTTTCTAATCCATTCCATATATAGGGAGCCCATTGTGAATTTTAAATTTAGCTAAATAAGTAGTTTAAGAAGTTGATTGTGGATATTCTAAGTTGCCAATTTAAATCCTACCTTATGGTATTTAAATTCCATCGTGAATAACAAGTCATGTGAAAGAAATTATGGCGACGCTGCAAGTGAGTGTTTGTGTGTAAGTTCACATTGCATTGTTAGTGGAGTGGAGGAGCTTTGTTCTACATTTGCATCACAATACAATCTTTTTAATTAATGATGCCAACTGGTGGTTGAATTATAGATAGATAGATCGACTCATTGAATAATGCGCCCACTAATACATGCACCTCAATTATGGAAGGCACAGCCAAGCCACCCCACCTACTACTTCTAATTACTAAATGCCTTGGTGACAAATGCCAATCATCCACCCACTAATACTATTATTAATCAACGTAGCAGGAACAAAGAAACGTCTCCTTTCATTTTAGAGTTTTGTTCTAATATTCTTCTGCTGAACGCCACAAATGCGATAACCGTGTGGTCGAAATTGGGTGGACCGGACATACTAACTAACTAACTACAGTGGTAGGTAGCAGTGTCTGCCATATCTGGGCCGTCAATTCTGAAGCTCCCGTCCACCTACGGGCTTAGATCGACTATTGCTTACAAGTTGCAACCCAACCCAGGACGTTGACAGTTGACAGTGCAAGGGGCCAATATACTCCATTTCTCATTGACTTGATTATGCAGAAGAACGCAATTTTCAGAGAAAGCACTAATGCAAAATCCTTGAACTGAAAATGATGTTGCCAATTGACTTGGGAATTTTTATTCAATGTGTATGGTCAGGTCAGGTACGGGGTTTTTACCTCAAAAATTAAGACAGAACCCTTGACCTTATTTTCAAGGCTTGGTTGACAAATAATCTCCAACAAAGCAAAACTCAAAACACGTATTTAGAATAGCAGTTACTTGCATGCACCCCCCACCAGACTCCCCCATATATCTGCCTCTCCGCACGTTGCTTGCAGGGCCTAAAATTGCCAAATGAGGGTCTGGTTTGACTGAAACCGGTTATTCGTCTGCCTTCACATGACCCATATAGGTTGCATAGATTAGATGGTTATAGGCAGCCATCTAAATGGCATCCTCGCCGTACATTGTAACAAATTTCCAGCAGCAACTATGGATTTTACTATAAAAAGGATATATAAAATAAAAAGGTCTAGCTACACAATTTCATATCAAAACACGAACAGAATATAGCACCCTTCATGCCATCTGGAGCAATCAACTACCTGATTCCCATTTACACTACGGTCAATGTCCATTGGCCAATGCTACACCACTCTTCCCAGAATTGTCTTGAAGGAGAGGTTATTTGCTCTGGGTCCAGTCCTAATTCGCTGTAAGTTGCAGCAAAGAAAGCCGTTAGTTAATTTAATCACATACAGGTTTCTTGATTGTGAAATAGGTAGGTCTCTAAACAAATTGTTTTGTAGTTTTTAAAGGAACAACTTCCAGGAACATCCTTTGTTGCTGTTACACAAATGCTCCATTCCCTTTTTGCATCAAGGAATAATTGTGTAAGATTCGGAACAAAACAGAGAAACTCGAATGGAGTTAGCAGAAATGGAGAAAGGATGTATGCTAACCCCATAGATCTGTCAGGCTGACTTCATGCTCTGATCTAAACCAATAATCGTCATTGACCTGCAAACAGAATTAGTATACACAAATCAGTTAGTAAGGTTAATTATGACCAATGACAGAAAAGTAAATACATTAATAAGTAAAATGCTGGAAGAAAAAGAATACTAACATTGACGTGTGAAGGAATAATCTTCTGAATCCCAGAAGATGCCTCTGAGCCTGGTAAGCTTAGAATTTCAGAACTGTCCTTTTTATTACCCTGATGGTATGAAGAAAGCCCTCCGCCTTCCACTCTGGAATAATCACTACTATTCCAAGAAGATGAACCCATTGATTTAGCCTGCTTAACAGCAATATTCTCACGTTGCCCTTGGTATTTGCTACAGCATTGAAAATATAAAGTGTCACACCAAAGTAAGAAATCGTAATCCGCACATGAGAGAGAGAGAGAGAGAGAGAGAGAGAGAGAGAGAGAGAGAGAGGAGGGGGGAGGTAAGGATGGGTCAGATAGCCTAGCCTATGCATGTATACAGAAAAAATTACCTCAAGAGGTACAAATGTATAGGTCCTATAGTGCTTCTGACGATCATTCTAAACTGCTTTTGGGGAAAACAAGTATCCTCCTGATCAATTAAAAACCAGGTTAGATATTATGCGATTTACAATACGAAGTCTCAAACCACATCCATCCAATGTACCCACCTCATCATCAGGATCAATAACTTCAATACAACTAGCTTGGGGAGCTTTTATTGCAATAAGTGTTTGATTCTGTAACAACAATAGCAGTAAGAAAACACTGGGATTGATCAATAGTTATAAAGCACAAAGTAATGGAAGTTTCAAAGATCTAAAGTCAAAAAATGACCTGGAAGCAACAAGGGCTCAAAATATCTTCCTCCGTCAAAAATAGGAACCTAAACAGTTGATTTTAGCAGATTATAACGTTAAAAATGGGAAAAGAGAAAGGGAAAAAAACACCAGGGCTTAGAATATACTTTTTATTCTTTTCATCTTCCTCCAAGGCCCTCAGAAGCTCTAGCTTTTCCCTGAAAAAATAATCCCTTTATAGCTCAACATACCAGACAGAAAAACATCTCAATGCGTCTAATTCTAAACAACCAACCTTATAGCATCATCAAGCCTGCATTCTTCAGCATATAAACTTTCAACTTCATCCTGAAAGAAAACAAAATGTTCTTTGTGGTTAGAGAGAGTACAAATACTTTAAGTTTGCAACATGATTATAGCAGCAGAGTAGAAGGCCTGACTTTTGCTTGAAACCAGGAATGGCATTACAATATGTCACCACTCACGACCAATTTCAATCATCCAAACCTCAGTTAAGATTTGAAATTGCTTGTCCACCCAAACAAATAGTGCATTAAATTTAGGATAAGATAGCAACTCATTTTACAAAATAGTTGGATGCATTGATAACCTTGAAAACCAACAGATCAGCATCACTATTTGAAAGGATGTAATAAGTCTCGGTAATGTTTCAATAGTCTTTCAAAGTTGGCATACAAGACACAAGCACACATGCAATGAGCAAGATGTTGATTTATGAACAAGATCCAAATGATTAATATTCTACATGCACCTGTATTCTAGAAACTTGATCATCTAGCTCCCCTGGTGTCGACCCATCATAACACCTGCCATTAGAGTGCTCTGATCATATCATATCATACATAAAGTACCAAATAAAGGAAAGTGAAGATTTATATAATTACTTCCAGCGTATATGATTCTTTGAAGTTTTCTCTATCAAATTTATTCCTTCAAGAACATTCGTAATATCATATATCCTCCGCTTTTGAACCTGCAACAACCAATATGTAATAAATTCAATAGGTTACAGTTCAGACATAACAGCAAGTGCATGCTACAGTCTGACTATGGACTCTGATATCAAAGACATTTGATATACCTCCAACACCTCTGCCGTTTTGTTCAAATCAAGGGTTCTATCCTTGGCCTCCTGAATTAAACTAACAAACTTCTTGGTTAACAAGCCTGCAAACAACATATTACACCCCTTATTAATGTTGATATGCCACATCCATGAATGCCTGTAACAAAGTGAGTGCTCTAAAGTGTGTGCAAAGTTAGATAGAAGGAGAGGGACAACTCCCAATGATTTTCTTTTTCTTTTTTTGATCCTCAACTTACCTAAAGAGCTGTCATAGCGGCAACCAATAGCTGGATTCAGACCATTATGAGAATCCGCAGTTGATCTTTGAGTCCCAGCTTTCGTATGCTTAGGAACCTTTGACTTAGGGTTATGTTTTCTACCCGTGCAGGACTGTGGTACAGATAACGACGGATCCTGAAGTGCCTTGCTCGGTCCAGCAGCAGCTTCATGCCCACCAATCTGAGCCACATCATCTATTTCCTTCTTTGGTCTCAACTGCAGCAATTATTGCTTATAATAAATATGAGAGATGTGCAAAAAGAAAACATATCAAGCATGCTAAAATCTGTAGTGTAATTAATTTCTAGGAATTACACCATTCCTGGGTACCGTAATTTTTATATTAAAAAAAAAAAGGAGAGGAAAAAAAAAATCATGTGGCACAATTCAAATTGTGCTGATGAAACACATTTACAACAGCATAAAACTAATAAAACCGCATTCAGACACACCAGCAAGTGTAATCAACTCTGATGATCCCAATTGTAAAACAACCTGACTTCTGCCATCATTGTTGGTAGTCTTGAATAATTTAACTAATAGCGAATTAGTAAGACAATAAATTAAAGAGAAACAATGCCAACTTTGCATAACTCTAAAATGTAATTCTCTTGGACTACAACTGATTTTTATTCTCTGTCATTTCTTCTTTTTCTTCTGAATAAGTTGTGAAATTCTTTAGTTTGTATCATCCATGAGCGTGTACGGAAAATTATTACTAAAGAAAAATTTAAATTTTAAAAACCCGTGTAAATTGTAATAAAGACGCAGATTGTGCAGTTAATGTGGGAAGATAGTATGACCATTTGTTAAGAGAAATTATTGCAAAGAAATCACGAATTGACCACTATAAGCAGGATGCGAAGTTAATGCCAAACATACGACTCAATAAATTATAAGGAAACATCAAAGCCACCTGCCAATAAAATCCACAACTAATTATCAACAACAGAGAAGTAAAGAAATCATTAAAGCAGGTAAAGCCTCTAAACTTTTGAAATCCTATCAATCAGAAACTGAATGTTTTATAACGAAATAGAAGAAGAAGAAGAAGAAGATAATGACGATGATGATGGATTGCGGTGATCGTACTTGAAAAAATCAATACCTAACACGAAATTAATTCCGAAACGAAAATTGAAATCGAAAAAAATACGATGATGAGGAGCAAAAACTCACCGCCAGCTTAGCAAAAGCATAATGGGCGTCCGCGTGAGAAGCAAAAGCGCTATCGGAGAGGCAGTGGTGGCCGGAGTCGATGGAAGGAGCGAAAGCAGGAAATGAGTGGGGAAGAAGACGTTGAGAGGAAGGCAAAGACGGAAGCAGATAGCTCGGATGGTTCTGATGATTCTGAGTCTGTGAATGAGAGTGCAGCAGCTGGAACTCGAATTGAGACGGTCGAAGAAGGCGATTCGGATCCTCCATCTCCATGGGTAAGCGGGAGAGAAGCAGAATTGAAGAATGTGAGACAATGAGGTAGGTTTTTGAGTGTTGGAGGGAAAGGGGAAAATCGACTGGGATGGATTTTGAGAGATTATTATATATATATTTACGTGTTTTCAATTACTCTCTAATTTTGTGTTTGTGTTTTAATGGCATTTCAGAAATGGAGAAGGAAACCAAAGACAAATCAAACTCGAAGCGCAAAGCGAGAGCGAGAGAGAGAGTAAGCGCCGTCAATCAAGTGACGCAACAGCGGGAAACGTATGCGGATGAGTTCGAATCCCCTCGACCCGCCTTTCGCCTGTCACCGTCACTTCGGTTTTTATTGTAATTATAATTTGCATCGCCTAAAACTCCGGCTCGGCCTTCTTCTTCATCTTGGGCTTGGGCTTCGTAATGGGCCGATGGCCCAACGTTCCAAATTTACCAAGACCGCTCAAACATAGTAGGCTCTAATTAATTTTTTCTGGCTTTGATTCTTTATGATGTACGAATGTGAAAGTTAGCTCACATTTTTATTTTAATTTAACCATGAACGATATTTTAAACTATTTCAATGGATAAGGAGGGGGTTCAAACTCGGTTGAAAGGAGGCGAGCACATTGCACGTCAAATATGATGAAAAGTCTACAACAGAAATAGGTTTCTGGTAGAAACTTTAAAATCTAAATTCGCAAGAAAAATAGAGCACCATCATTATTCTCATTAGGCCCAAAAAATAGCCGTAGAAATACACAAGGGCCACAGCCCACAGATTGCAAACCCTGCAAGAGGAAAAAAAAAAAGCAGCAGCAGTATTTGCAGGTTTACAGATGAGTCAAAAATGAATAGCTAGTGTACATTTTGGACGCTGTGGGTTTTGCTCACGAACATCCATATAACAGCAATTCACGCCTTGTGATTTAGTTCTTTAATCAGTTGGGACTTATCTTGGTCCCGCTGAGAATGTAACCACCGAATGCATTCATCTGCATGCATGGATGGGTTCTTGAGGGAAGTACCTGCATCAATTTATTCAAAAAGAAAGGAACATCAGTCGATCTTTTCGTCATAAGAATCATCATACAAACACTAAAACAACCAAACAGATGCATTAAGAAGACCAAACCAACCTGATATTCGCGTAGCCAAGGTTCTGAAATTTGCATGCCAATTGCCATTTTTCCCAGTTGTAAATTGTGCATGCATGTTGCAAGAGGCTGCATTTTAAAGACAATAGTTGTTTTAATTTAATCTTCCACCAACAAGTGAAGAAACCGTATACACAAATAATTAATTTGGTATGATAAAGCATTTGAAGCTAACAACCTGAAGATACTGATGATAAATAGCAAAAGGAGCTGAACTTGACATAAGTGGAAAGATCTCCTTAACTAAGCTCCAAGTATCCAGCTCTGGTGCTGCTATTATTAAACTGCAAAGAGAATGTTGACCTTATCAACCAGATGCTTCTTTCAACTAGTAAACTAAACATGCAACAACAATATTTACCAAGAGAAACCATGCTCTTTCCACGAGCTGATGATTTCCTGTGGTGCTTTTTCTCCCAGTTTTGCAGGTTTGGACATTTTGATTACTGGAGAACTGGTAGACTCAGGAATAAGATCCGATATCACATTTTCAGATGCAAGAGAGACTTCTTCCATGCTGACTGGTGAAGAAATTCGGTCCTGTTAAAAAAAGGATATCTGACACAATTAAGAAACTGCAAGCCCACAATTGTGCAGACAAAAAATGAGGAGTTGCTTACATTTGACTGACTTTCCATGTTACAAGAGTCCGAATCTTGACTTACTGGTTTTTGCAGACCATTTTGCACAGAGAAGAGATCAGTCAGAGGAGACCTCACAATCCTGGAACAAAAACATACATATAAAGATATCTCAAAAATTGGTCAAGTACGAAAAATTAATGCAAACCGAAGTGCACATGGAGTAGGTGGGGTGGGATCCATGATAATTTTGGCAAATCGACTGGAGAATAAAGAATTTTCACCCTGGTTATCTAGGCATAACAATCAACACCATAACCTAGGTTTATGATGCACTAGTATGAAATCCATGTGATGCACAGGTTCTTTGGAAAAAGCGTAAAATAAAGCAATTACCAGAAATTAAGATTCCAGGAAGAGACGATCAGTAATAACATTAACATCTGTCGATAGACTAATACAATTGGAAAATATTGTTTCAATTTTCAATTATTTTTTTTAACTAAGAAAAGAAAAAATAGTTTATTTTCTTTAATTTCATGAAATTGAAGATTTGCCTCCAATTTCTTAATTCAAGTTGCAGTCCTCCAATTTCTTCAGGTTCTTTTATGGCACAATGCCTGCATACATAAAGAGTAGCGGGATTTCATCTAACTGTATACCCTATAATAGTGCAACTCATAGGCAGATGTACCTCTTGCAAATTTCATCTCCGAAGTTGAATATCCTTGCTATATCCATAGGATAAGGCGAGCCACCAATGTATGTGTTGCAGACATAGCCCGTCCCTGTCAAACATACAGAAGCATTCAACATCCAAAATGTCATAAACAAATAGTCGCATTTGCACAAAGTGGCCACAACAAACAGATTTCCTTTTTTACTCTGGATATGGTTATACTTCATTTCACTACTTCAACACCCATAGATCTTGTTTACATACTTTAATTATAAATTGAAACCAACACATAGTAAAGGACACTTGGGGAAAAAAGAAACATATAGCAAACCTCCTAAACGCTCTGCCACAGAACCAGTAAGAAGTCCTCCAACCATATCGACTACGAGGACATCAGAATTTGCAGAGACATTAGCCATGGAAAGCAGAAGAGATAATGTATCCATTCGCAAGAATCTGAATCAAAGGCAAACATGTAATTCATAAATTCTGAGCAAAAAATATGAGGAAGTCATTTCCAAAAGTAAAGGAAAATTCATAAGTGGCTATGTCGTTACCCAATTCTAGTCGGATACTTCTTTAAGTACGCCTCACATATACTGAGAGAAACAAGGAAAAAGACAAGTCAGTAAAAAGAATTTCAGATTCTGCAATTACAGATGCACATCCAGAACCCACCCAAACCAATGTTAATGCAGATAGTATGGCTCTTCATAACTCTTTTAGCTTCAACTGCTTGTGGCGATGTGTCCTGTTTATTTTCTAATTCCACTTATTTGGAAATTCCACATCATCTTATATGGACCTCTGAATCATATAGCTTTAAATCCGAAACAACTTCATCCTTAGATGATAAAATAACCAATTAAATAATAAACACCCAACAAGAGTTACAGGAAGAACGCTCCTGTCTTACATTAACCAATATCCCAAATTTCAATAGAAGTGTCTCTCAAATTGTAACTATGACATATTTCGGAGAAGCTACTGATTCAAAAGTAAGAGGTAACCTTCTAGTGAAAGGGCGCCTCAGAAGTACAATGGGAGCATATTTCTTTTGCTTCTTAAGCCTATATTTCTCCTGCAGACAACAGACAGACAGGAAATTAGCTTATCTCAAATAAAGACGAAAGTAGCACTCACATAGTCTAATTTTACCTGTGAGAACACAGTCTTTTTCTCAAATGTCGCACTGTTTGCAATAAGAGCTTCAACAATTTCATCACCAGTTGCACCCAGTCTGCATCAAAAAATTGTCAGCCTCGGTCAGCATTTCTCGGAAGAAAGATAATATGCCAGGATAGTGAACACAGATAGAAGCAGGATAACATATGTATTTTATCCCAAAAATTATAAGGCAGGTGGTGCACAAGTTTTAAGAGATCTGCATCAGAAGTGTGCAAAGACACAAATTAAATCCTTGAACAGTTTGTTCTCACCGTCGCATCTCGTTTATGTCTTCACCAGTTAGGCTTTGCGCTTTATTGTTATCAACTAATGCTCGATTATCTCTCAACTCATCTATTGACTGGCCATCACCTTTTTCTAGAACATTGTTACCTGGAACATGAAATTTAAGATGAAACTAAATTTTACGGTAGAACACACTGCCATAAACATGCAAAATAAACAAATAAAATCATCTGAAAATTTTGAAATGAAAAACAAAACCTTCTGTGGACGGAGTATAGCGAGACAAATACGGCCCTTGCGTTCCGTTTTCAACGCGAAAGAAAGAACCAAAGGGGCAGCCAAGCAAGGGTTGCAGAGAACAATTCTTATTCCCAATCTTCAATGTCCTGCACATTCATTACACATTTAGCTGTGCTTATTTTAACTGAGCATGCGAGTGAATTTCCAAGACTGAGAGCAAAAATTGAGAGCGAAAGACTTACGCTCCTGAGGAGAGACGAGCGAAAACCAAACGGTCGCCGTCGTTGATGTCAAGCAAGACACTGCAACCTTCCCAGGTCGATCTAGGGCTTTCAAATAAATCGCTTTGGGCCTTATTTTCCGACATATCCAGTCTTTTACGTTATATTGAATAAATACTCCCCTTATTATAGTCTTACCGCGGATCCCTTTCTCAATAAATTGAAGAACAGACTAGGAAGAATTTTAGTTGAAAACACAAATTATTAATATACAGGCATCAGAGATGCATCGCTGGGACTAGAAGAGTGTCTGAGTGACTGACGGGCTCAGATATTTCAGAAGGACAATTTGAAACGAAGCCATCAATAAAACCTTAAAAACCCAACTCGACTCGACAGTTAGCTAGGGTTTAGTGGAGAGTATGCCTTGAGGAAGATTTTAAGTTTAACAAGTGGTTTTTATCGAAATCCCTACAAAATTTCGTCGCGACACATGTTTGCCTGGATCGTGGGATGGAAAACGTTCGTTGGGTAATAAAAGGCGTGGTTGTGTCATACTAACCTAAAATTTATGTTGAAACCTTAATCGCGAGTTACGTGAGTATCTAAACTTGATTGAGTTATAAGTGTCATAGAGTAAGTATATGGTTAGGGTTCGACACTTGAGAATGGTTTTGGAACAAGTTTGAAAGCTAGGGTTTTTGTTCAAGACTTGGATTTAGTATCAAAGCTAGGTTCTCTTGTGACACGTACTTGCATATCCCCATTACCTTGACGTATAAAGATTTTGTACATTTCTTGGCTCCGACGACCCATTCTCTTTAGGGGGAGAGGGGGAATGAAAAGAGAAGTTTTCACTGAATTAGGAGGAATTCTCCTTTGTCATTGTCGATGTTGTTGATGTGTTTTGATCCGTCTGTACAACATAAAAAAACCATAACCTTAAACACTACCTATTTCTACTTCATTATATACCAAGCCTATAATCTTGTCTATCTTGTCATCGTTGTGGGAGCAAATTTCCCCACGAGAATATTCAGTTCGAAAGATTCCCCTTTCTTCTTTGCCGCCTCTTTCTCCCTGCAAAATAGAACAAATACGGAGACCACACCCGGGGGGTGTTGGCCAAAGACCCTCCGATGCCTAAATTAGTTCAATTGAATCGTATAGGAAATAATAGCTAATAGGATACGAAGATATGTTTATAATATAAACCGAGCGGTCAGAGCCTTATGTAAAAGAGAGAGAGAGAGGAGGTAGCTAGGCTCTGTGAGGGAAGATCGTGGGGTTGGTGGGGTTGGTGAGGTTGGTGTATTTATGGATTATGGATTTAACCGAATCCCTAAGTAAGGCGAGGATCAAGTAACCCCCAATTTGATTAGGTAATTCCCAATTAGGTTAGGTAACTCCCAATTAGATTAGGTAACTCTTAATTAGGTCAAATAATTCCCAAATTGATTGGCCTAATTATTTGACTTAGGGTTCAGGTTTAATTTGGTTCACACAATCGTCGCCACTGTCTACCTTGTTACTGCCGCCGTTGCCTCCATCCCGTCATCCATCACCATGTCGAATGTTGATGCATTTATTTATGTTTCTATTTCATATACTACTTCTCTTACCCATATTGTGACGGTTCATACTGAATCGAATTATATGCTACTTCACAAGGATAATTGGGTTACCTAACTAGTGACTTTGATGCCCCATATTCTAAAGATCCACAAGTTGGAAAGTGGAAAATTGTTGATGTTATCGTAAAAATTTGGATGTTGCGCACTATAAAACCTAGTTTGTTGAATATGTTTCATACTTACCTACTGTCATGCTCACATGGTTTATGTGTTCAGCTTTTATGTGTTGTGCTATGTGCCATATTTGTTAAGGTTTGCTCTTATGTTTATGTTGCGAATTTCGATTTGGTTTGTCAGTTGTTTTTACTCATGGTTTGCAACAAGACATTCTCTTGTGACATTCTCTACATTTGTTTGATTAGGTTGATGTTGAGTATGATGTTCTATGACTCGCTTGTGGGCATGCAAAACATCTTTGTGCCAACAGTGACATAAGAGTAATTTCATGTTACTGTTGAACTTCAATGTTACTGTGAGACAGTGGCATGATAGTAATTTCATGTCACTGTCAGATTAGACCTCTCCCAATGAATATAAGTCTATGCTGACGAAATTTCGTCGAGAGAGATTTTTTTTTCCTTTTTTTTAAATATAAAATTAATTTATTTGCTTTCTTTTTTTGCAACTTCTTTAGTTTAATATATGAAATTAAATAATATCTTATCCTTCTTTAGTCCACAAAATAATTTAAAATAATTAATTACTACTTATAAACTAATTTATGAAATTAATTAAAATATTTAAATACTAATTATTCACTAAATATCAAGTATTTCAATTGTTGTTTGATATTAAATTATATTAATATTATTTATGTTTTAATTATTATTATTTAATGAATAATTAGTATTTAATTATTTTAATTAATTTAATAAATTACTTAATAAATACTAATTAATTATATTTAGTTATCTTAAACAATTTTGTGGACTTTAAAATTATTTTAAATGCCTGAATATATATTTGAAATATTTTCAATTATTTTCAATTATTTTAGTATTTCAAAAATGATTTTAAAATAGTGCCCTAGAGTAGGCTTATAGTTAGGGTTCGACTCTTGAGAACGATTTTGGAACAAGTTCATAAGCTAGGGTTTCTAGTTTGAGATTTGGATTTAATGTTTAGAATCTAAAATTAATTTTAGGGATACTAAAATAATTTTCTATGATTTTTAGATAAATGAAACTATTTTCTAAAATGATATCGGAAATTAAAAATAATTTTAAAGTCCACAAGCTGGATGGGAGAAATGTTATTAACCACTTGAGGTATAAGCCTGTTGTTTTTTTTAAAAACAAATTTAAGTACGATAGTTTGGATGAAGGAAAATAACATTCTCAACATTTGTTTGGATGAAGGAAAATAACTGGGGATTTAGTTAAAAGTTAGGAATTGAAGAGGAAAAATTGATATTTCCATTGGTTGGCAACTTAAGTAGGGAAATTATTAAATGATGTGAGGAAAAAATCATGGAAATTGGGGATCAAAATTGTTGAGTTTATTTCCGCCAAAAAATGCCTCATTTCACAATTTCTATTGAGCATATGAATTTGTTTTTCCTTGTAATTTCTGTTATTTACAAAATTTGACATATGTAAATCTAAATACTGAAATTGTTTATTTTCAGGAATTTAAATGTTGGAGATCTAAATTCCGTCATTTAAGAATTCTATGCAATTTTCATCTCATTCATCCAAGGTTATAGGTTCGGTTTCCCTCACTCAATATCAATTGTTTAAAAAAAAAAAAGAAAAAAAAATGTGTCCTTTGGCCCTAAAATATTGTTAATGGAGGCAAAATTACTTTCAAAATAAAACTCTCAATTGAAAGACCGGCCCAATATTAAGTTGGAGTATTTTTCCAGAATGTCTACCTGTCTTAGGGAATCTACCATGTCTTAGTGATTTCTTGGAGGATGGGGTATGGGATCTACCCTGTCTTAGGGAATGTCTACCAGAAACTATTGTTCAAATGATTTTATGTGTGCATGCTGGCCTCCCTAGCAGTGGCAATGACAAATGTATTTGGAGGCACACAGGAAATGGTTCTTTCACTGTTAAAACTGCGTATTGCTCCTTTCTTCTTGAGGACGCTGAAATGAAGTGGAAGTGACAGTTTATTTGGAACCTTCCTGTCCCACCAAAGATTAAGACCTTTCTCTGGACTGTCTGTCATGGGAAGCTGCTGACTAATGTCCAAAGACAAAGAAGGGGGTTAACTCAGGTTCCTGCTTGTTCGAGATGTAATTACCCCATGGAAACAATTGCTCACCTTTTCATGTATTGTCCTTACTCCCTTAGTATTTGGGATAACTTACCTACCGGTGATGGAAGTAACCGCTCCTCTATCGACTTTGAAGAATGGCTTTTAAAAAATTTACAATCCAAAAAGAAAGTGTACCATGGTTTGCCTTGGCATCTGGTTTTCACAAATTTTATGTGGTTTATCTGGAAATGGAGGTGCAAAAGTATTTTTGATGAAGAGTTTGTGATGCTTGTTGAATCACATCAAATTATCCTCCAATATGCTTTGGAGTGGTATACTACTATGCAGCCTAACTCTATCATCTCTACTCAATCTTTGATTCTCTTGCATTGGAACTCCTTAGAACTGGAACCTGCAAGATTAATACTGATGGGAGTAGAAGCCCTTCTTCTGGTTCTATTGGTGCTGGTGGGCTCCTAAGAGATACTACTGGGGAGTGGAGCAAGGGCTTCTCTGTGAACTTAGGTATTGGCTCTGTCCTTGAGGCTGAATTATGGGGTATCCTATGGGGGCTTACTCTGGCTTGGGACTCTAGCTATCGTAATGTTGAGGTGGAAAGTGACTCTTGTGATGCTGTTTCCATGCTTAATAGCCCAACCATTCCCACTCATCCACTTTTAAGCATCATATGTTGTTGCAAGTTAATGATCAAGAAGGATTGGCGTTGCTCTATTAATCATATCTACTGTGAGTAGAATATTGCTGCTGATGCTTTGTCTGCTAGAAACATCGATTTTGGTCTTGGGATTCATCTCCTTGAGACGGCTCCTGACTTCCTGAAGGATATTTTGTATGCTGATGCCATGGGTGTGTCCAGGCATCGTTTTTTTGTTGCTTAGGTGTTGCTGTGCTGGGCTTTTAGCCCCCCATGTTACCAAAAAAAAAAAGACCAGCCCAATATTGACCATAAAAAAGAAGAAGGGAGTTTTAGTAATATACCCAAAATAGGACTTGAAATTATAAAAAAACAACTCTATATGGAATAGACTTTAGAAACATACCCAAAAATCATTTACTATCTAAAAAATGAGTGTTGAAGTTCCTATAAATTATATCTCTGCCATTTATTAACTTAAAACAAGCTCAATACAAAAAAACTCAAAAAACACCCAAAAGAAGCTCAGCAAACCCGAAATACATTATTAATACCATGTCATAGAAGTGTATTGTTAATACCATATCATAGAAGTGTATTGTTAATACCATATCATATAAATACATTGTTAATATCATGTCATAGAAGTACAATGTTAATATCATTTCATAGAAAAACATTGTTAATACCATTTCATACAAAAAACTCAAAAAAAACCCAAAAAAGTGTTATAAAAAATAATAGTTTTCCTCTTTCCATAAAGCCAAATACAAAATATTTATATTATAAATAACATATAAACAAATTGGAAAGCTTTGAAGGTATAATAAAATTGAAGAAAATAAAATAATAGGTAAGTAAAAGGAAAATAAATAATAAGTAAGAAGGTGAGTTTGGTACGGTGAAGCACGTCAAAGACGCTGTCCTAAAGCCTTTGTAGCCTCCCTACATGCAGGTACTGACGGTCTACAAGACTCCAAGATACGACCCCTTGTACACAAACTCAAGATCCGATATGAGCACGTTCACAGACAGATATAGGTATCCAAGTCACGTAACCATTGCCCAAAATAATAATAATAAAGTAGAGAATATATGTAAAAGTAGAAAAGAAGAGAATTAGAATGTTATGTGATATTCTGATAGTGTATTGTGTATTATTGTGTGTTATTATGTGTCATTGTGTGTTTTTGTATGTTTTTGTGTAAAGGAGGAGTGGCCTTTTATAGGCATCCAAAAACATATAACCTTCATCAACCATAAAAGTTCACCAACCAAAAAATTAAGGCATTCACCAACCAGAAATAAAACCTGAATTTTAAATATTTATAACCCCCATAATAAATAAAATAAAACAGCCAAAATAATTAAATAAATAAAATGGTTAAATTTTTAAAACCTTTTAAAATTCCAACAAAAAGCCCAGTAAGATATCTGATATCCTTTGCAAAAACCACCTCCAATTGTCTATAGTTTCACCAGAAGCAATCGCAAAGGCCCTCTTCAAGAAGGAAAAAAAGTACATTGTTAATAGTATGTCATAGAACTATCTTCCTAATGAAAATCACATTATGCATATCATAAACTTCAAGTGCACAGCCATATAAGCAAAATATAAAGTATGCTTCGTTACTAAAAATCTGTTAATACTATGTAATAGAAGTACACTGTTAATATTATGTCATAGAAATCAACTCAATTGCAGGGTATGAACAGTATAACAACTGTTTATACCACTTACTGGATATAAGGATGCAATCCAATGCCTTTTCAGTGAGAGACAAACAATCAGTTGGCTCTAGATCTACTGCCTTTTTGAAGCTTTCAACTGCAACATCAATATCATCAAGCACCATGTATGCCTGACAGACAGAAGGAACATAGTCATCAGGATATAAGGACGCAATCAAATAAACTTCCCATCAGTAACTTAACAACCAGCAACAATAGTGAATGCAATATTCACAAATTTCATAAATAACAGTAAAGGCAAACTACATGGATAAGACACTGGAAATATAGAATTAAATACACTAGGAAGTGAAGAGTGAAACAACTTTAAGCAGATTTAGGACCACAGCGGCATACATGCATAAACAGAAGATACTAACCTGACCTTGGCGAAACAAAGCCTTAACATTATCTTCTTCATCCCTCATTGCATAGTCGGTGTCTAACGGTGCTCCTTTCAGGTCCCCCAATTTCAATTTATAAGCCTAGAACAACATACCAAGCATGGTAAGTAGTTAGATAAAATGCACTAGAAATACAATAAAAACATGAAAGAATTTACAGTAAGGGGATATGCTTTTAAGAAGCAGAAGAAGGGCATAAGAACTTCATCACTGCAATATGTTCCCCAAACAAAAGAAAACCATTGATTTAAGAAGAGTAGTAATGAGTTATGTAACTAAACTGGAAGGTTATGTACATATCATAACAGTTTAAAGTACAACATATATCATGTTCAAGCAATAATCAAGTCCTGCCAACCTTTTATATTGCATCTAAACCTTTTTTAAAATAACCTATTTTTTACATTCAAAATTCAAATAGATAGTCATTCTAGAGAGAAAATTACTTTCATAATACAATTTCAACTAAAATGATCAATATATTATACTATAAAGCCAACAAAAAAAGGATAACTTACAGATCTGTTTGTGAAAATCTGTGACTTGGTCTTTCTCAAACTTGAACTCCTCTCTGCAGAGTCGAAGGGAAAGTGAAGTAAATCATGAGATAGAAACTTGTTGTCCAATACAATTAGGGAATAAATAGATTACAGAATTTTAACCTTGCCTCCTATACTTCAGATTACAGAAGAGGAAGCGGCAGCCCCTTTCGCTATGGAAAAATCATCGTCGTCGGCATCTGTGAACAAGAGATCCGGGTTGAAAATCGGGAACACAGGATTGATCTTGGCCATTTTGGAACATATCGTTGGTGGAAATCATCTTCATCTTCATTCTTCTCGCAATCACCACAGGCGTTTGCGTTCTGAACACCTTCGTCAGGTAATTGACACCTCAAATCTATAGAGTAGCCACAGAACTCCATGAGCTTAACCATTAGCTCTGTTTATATCGAAAAAAATAGAAATTAGCACCAAATTCAACGAAGAAACTAAATCAAGTAGAAATTCAAGTAAATTAAGCAAAGGTCAAAAGGAAAATAACAAATTGAAGCAGATGGAACAAACCTGCAAAGGAAATGGAGGCATAGGCGGCGAGAACACGTGTGAGGCCACCTATGTAACAGAGATTGTCGTCGGTCTTGTGTTGGTCCATGGCTTTGAGACTATTTGGTTTACTTTGAAGGCATAGAGAAGGAAGCAGGGAGAGAACAGAGGAGAGATGGTGGTTTGAAGCAGGAGAGGGGCTTGAGGCTTCAAACCTGAGGGAGGCTTCAAACGAGATTCAAAACTAATTTAATGCTAAAAAGGGTAATAAAGATATTTCATCTTATTAATTAAATTAAAAAAAATATACAATTGGGTTTATTTTGGGTGTGTTTATCATGTTTTAAATAGTGTATGGTATATTTATAGTTTCATGTCTAGAATGTGTTTCACTAATTTTGTGAAAAAAGAAAGACTGGGCTAACCAAATAAAACTTTAGACTTTCAATTGCACGTGGCGTTGTATCAGTACTGGTTCTATACTTTTTGGAATAGAACCGGCCGCACCCAACTAGCGAGCTTTCTGAAACTCATTAGGGTTCTCTACTATACTCTCACACCCAAAATTCTCCTCTCTATCGCCGCTCAGGCCGCCGCACGCATCCGCCTCACTTCTTCTAGTCTCTATCATAATCTCGGCGTCCTCGAATCTCGCTCTAATCTCAGCCTCATCGCTTCCCTCTATCTCATCCGATCATTGGCGTCAGCTCCTTCGAATCTTGGGGCTGCGGCGTTGTCAATTTCCAGTGCTTCATCCAACTACATTCGGTATGTGCTTGCCAATTTTATCTAATTTTAGGGTTTGTTCTGTGAATTTTAACTTAGGGTTTTTTAGAAAATTATTTTGGGGGCTTCGGTTTTAATTAGGGAGTTTATGTATTCTAAGTTAAATTCAAAGGATTCATAGCCTAATTTAGGGTTTAGCTATACTAAAAAATGAATTAGACTTTAGTTTGAAATTCAATTGGGATTTCGGTTTAAATTAGGGTTTTGAGAAAATTGAATTGGGGCTTAGCTGATTAATTGGGGTTTAAATTCGATCTGGGGTTCAGTGATTATTTGGAGTGAAAAATTCAATTAGGGTACGCTGCTGCTACTTCTGTTTATTTTCAATTGGGAATTATTATTGGCAATTGGTTTGTATTGAGTGTTCATGAGTGGTACTATGATGATTTACTATTTACTGATTATATGTAATTTAGTAATGTCTGCATATTTGTAATTGGGGGTTTATATGTAGACAAAGAAAGAGAGTAGATGTCTCTAATCTCTTGTTATATGTAATTTGATGGTTTACTGATTACATGTACTATTACCTAATATAGACAAAGTAAGAGAGCAGATGTCTCTTATCTCTTGTAATGTCAGTGTGCATTTAATCCTTTGCTTAATTTGATCGGTCGATTTACTGTGGATAGAAGAAGATTAGGAGATGGCAGATCGGTTAACCCGTATAGCAATAGTGAGCTCCGACAGATGCAAGCCTAAGAAGTGCCGCCAGGAATGCAAGAAGAGCTGTCCTGTCGTCAAGACTGGTATATTATAATTCCCTTTCTTTTTAATATTATTTCTTGTATTTTATATATATGTGTGTGTGTGTGTGTGTGTGTGTGTGTGTTTTTAATATTATTTCTTGTATTTTATATATATATGTGTGTGTGTGTGTGTGTGTGTGTGTGTGTGTGCGCGTGTGTGTGTGTGTGTGTGCGCGCGCGTGTGCGCGTGCGTGCCTGTTTCTATTCATAAACAAGATAAAATTAGGATTAATTGAATTGCTCGAGATAATGGTTCTTTTGCTTTCGCAAAAACAAGCATATCTTTTCTTGTTGCTTGAGATATGATATTGCTATTATGCATATGTGTGATGCACAAATCCTCATTACTTGGATTCCTCAGCTGGTTGTTTATCATGTGAACTGTTATTTATCCCCAAACGTAGTATTCCTTTTCAAATCATTATGGAAATCATTATGGAAGCTACTTGTGATGGGAGTATGTCTTGATGATCATGTTAAGTAAATATAAGGGAATAAAGGAAATAGAATGCCTCCTGCAAGGAGAAATACCCAGAAAATTTATTGAGCTCGAAGCTAGCTATTCAAAGGGATTACATCGTATATGAAACCAAACAAAGATTCTAAGAAAGGTTACTCAAAATACAGACATGAGCTCCTGCATATAGTGAGGCAGCTCCACACACAGACACACACAGAGATATATATATATATATATATATAAAATATTTCTGTATTGACAAGTTCTTGTCATGCATTATTGTTGCGCTATGTTTACTTCTGTATAAATGAGCTGCTTTTTGAATTATCTTGTCTTGACTCAGACTTGATTTAAATGGTTGACCTTTATACAAATATACGATCCTACCTGATTAATCTGCAGGTAAACTATGTATCGAGGTTACCCCTGCATCCAAGATTGCTTTTATCTCAGAAGAATTGTGCATTGGGTGTGGTATCTGTGTTAAGGTCTGTAGAAAGTGTTGTTACTGTCATTTTTCTTGTTCTATACACTAGTCATGTTTTAAAGGCATTCTTTGGACTCTATACCATCTGATGATGCAGAAATGCCCATTTGAAGCAATCCAAATTATCAACTTGCCAAAGGATTTAGACAAAGATACAACACATCGTTATGGGCCTAACACTTTCAAACTACACAGGTTAGTTCCTTATCACATTATATGGAAGTGATCATTTAAGCATTTGTGTGGTTTGGGATAACAGAAATTTACAATTTCAGGTTACCAGTCCCAAGGCCAGGGCAAGTACTTGGTTTGGTTGGAACTAATGGCATTGGGAAGTCAACTGCCCTAAAAGTTTTGGCTGGAAAGTTGAAACCAAATTTAGGTCGTTTCAATGTAATACATCTTACAAAACTTGCCCCTTCTCTGATAAGTATATCATTTTTTTCAAGTTGGTTTTGGTGCATTCTTTGACTATGTTATGTTGCTCTCTTTTTTCGGCAGAATCCTCCAGACTGGCAGGAAATTTTGACCTACTTTCGAGGATCTGAGTTGCAGAATTATTTTACTCGTATCCTGGAAGACAATTTGAAGGTACCTTTCGATTTGATGCTCATGATGTTTCATATGGAATTGGAAATGAGTTTAGCTTTTTAGACAAACGTTTTGGACATTTAATGCATGTTTTTCTTAGATAGTTATGTTTATTTATCTTTCTTTTTTTTGGGCTTTCTATTTGGTTTGTGTTTTAGTTGTCTGTAAAGATCATTTTGGGTTGTCTCTGACTCTGGTTAATCGGGTTGAAGATCCAGATACCTCGAGTTGTTGAAAGAAAAAGTTAAACATATTTATTTTAGAACTACGACTTTGAATTTCATTATGTATGAACTCAGTGGCCTACTTTATAGTACTACAGAGCTAAGTTGTGGTGATATCTCCGAGTGCTTGCTATTCAAGATAGTTCATAGGCTGCTTCCAGTACTGGGTGGGTGATCTTAATGCCATTAATGGGATGGTCAAGATATAGTTGAACATAAACAATTTGGTGAATGGAAATATTATTTGCATCTCATGATAATGAATTTAAGACAGAAACGCCTAGAAGTATGATACTTGAAAAAAATGCTTAATGCAGTATAAAAGGGTTTAGTCTAGACAAACAATGTTGCATGCATTTCAATTTTTTGGCCATCATTGGTTGTGTCTAACACTTATATTGTTTTATGTAATATTTTTGTCTTCCTGTTAATTGCATTTTTGTAATTCTCTTTTCATTTAACAGGCCATTATAAAGCCCCAGTATGTTGATCACATTCCGAAAGCAGTTCAAGGAAATGTTGGGGAGGTGCTCAGCCAGAAAGATGAAAGGGATATGAAGGAAGAACTATGTGCTGATCTTGAGCTGAACCAGGTTATAGATCGTAATGTAGGGGATTTATCAGGTGGGGAGCTTCAAAGATTTGCCATTGCTGTCGTTGCCATACAGAATGCAGAGATATATATGTTTGACGAACCTTCAAGTTATCTTGATGTGAAACAGAGGCTTAAAGCAGCCCAAGTTGTCCGATCTTTGCTCAGGCCTAATAGGTCTATTTTTTTATATTTGACTTCCTTCAAATTTTCATTTGCACGTTTGTGTTGGATTTCTTGATTGTCTTCTTGCATCTTCTTGCATCTTTAGCTAATAGTTATATATCCTTGTATTTTCAGCTATGTAATTGTTGTGGAGCATGATCTTAGTGTCTTGGATTACTTATCAGACTTCATTTGCTGTTTATACGGGAAACCGGGTGCATATGGAGTTGTAACTCTTCCTTTCTCAGTTAGAGAAGGAATTAACATCTTCTTGGCCGGATTTGTTCCTACAGAAAATCTTAGGTTCCGGGATGAATCTCTGACCTTTAAGGCAAGATTATAAATTTTGTCCATGAAATGCTCTTTTGACTTATCAATACTTTGTGATTCACTTTTTTTTTTCCCTTTACTAGGTTGCTGAGACTCCACAGGAAAGTGCTGAGGAAATTGAGACATATGCACGATATAAATACCCATCTATGACTAAAACTCAGGGAAACTTTAGGCTTCGTGTTGTTGAGGGAGAATTTACGGATTCTCAAATTATTGTTATGCTGGGTGAGAATGGAACAGGGAAGACAACATTTATCCGTATGCTGGTATTCATTCCTTTGATTTCTTTCTTTTTAAAAATTCAGTCATAATCACTTTGCAGCTTGAGACATTGAGTTAGCATACACTTGTCCAATTTGCAGGCTGGTCTACTGAAACCTGATATTGTAGAAGATTCCAATGTGGAGATACCTGAATTCAATGTTTCTTACAAACCCCAGAAAATCAGTCCAAAATTTCAATCCACTGTCAGACACTTGTTACATTCAAAAATTCGTGATTCATATACCCATCCCCAGTTTATGTCAGATGTGATGAAGCCTCTTCTTATTGAACAATTGATGGATCAAGAAGTTGTGAATCTCTCTGGTGGAGAGCTGCAAAGGGTTGCATTATGCCTATGCCTCGGGAAGGTAAATGCTTGGTTGAGCTTTTTCATGTGTCTCGGTTATGAATTTCAGAAGCCTGAAATTTTCAAGAAACGTTATTTTTTTATTTCCTGTTGTAGAAAAATCAGTAGTGTTGGCTTTTCCTTATTTTCAGCCTTGCAAGTATGGTAGAAGGGAGATGTTGGGTCATTGATGTGAATAAATAAAGTGGGCCTTTGTTTCTTGGGATGGATCCCTTTCAACACTTTACGGTACCCACCTCTTGTATTTGATGCCTTGGATGCATCTGAGTAGGCTGGAATTGACTGTGTTTGGAAGTTGGGAATGGGTTAAGGGTGTTCTCTTTTCTTTTTTCTCTAACTTAAGTATTGGGGGATTGCCATTGCCCCCAACTAAAAGCAAGTATCTGCCATTTTGTTTGAGTTTTTCAGTCCTCAAACAATATCATGACCGCATGTTTGAGTTTTTCCACGCATCTGTTTTGGTCCCTGCATTTGGTTTCCATTTTTCTTTTTTATCATTTGACGCCAGGAAGGCGATTACTTGTAGTTTTGTGTTGTTCTAACTGGTGAAAGTGCATGCAGATCAGCTTTAACTGATACATTTTATTTTTCTTAATGCAGCCTGCAGATATCTATCTTATAGATGAACCAAGTGCCTATCTTGATTCTGAGCAGCGTATTGTTGCTTCAAAAGTCATAAAGAGGTTTATCCTACATGCTAAGAAAACTGCATTTGTGGTTGAACATGACTTTATTATGGCTACCTACTTGGCAGATAGAGTTATTGTCTATGAGGGGAAGCCATCAATTGATTGTGTTGCAAATTCTCCACAGTCATTATTGACTGGGATGAATCTATTCTTATCTGTAAGTGTTGCAACTTCTTCTTTTCAGTCAATTATTTTGGCGTCCTACCATGGAGAGGGAGAGTAGTGTGCGATTATAGGAATATAATTTTGAAATTGGTCATTCTTTGTGCATAATCACAACTTATTCCTGCTAACTGGTGTTATTTGTACCACCACTCTGAAAATGAGTCTTAAAAGGGATAAGCTGTTGGAAACCTAAATAGCATGTTATTGGAACTGCTCTCTCTCCACAAGTAATTTTCATTGATTTTTGGAATGCTGCATGCAGCATCTTGATATTACATTTCGACGTGACCCCACTAACTACCGCCCAAGAATCAACAAATTGGAGTCAACGAAGGATAGGGAACAAAAAGCTGCTGGATCCTATTATTACTTGGATGATTGATATAACCACGAAGGTATGCTTCATTCGTTACTATGTTTATTCCATGTTTGTTTTGGCATCTTTGATATTTACTGGTGTTCTACTTTGCAGTTTTGGCAAAATTTAGAGGGCTTCAATGTGATCTAATAATGGAATCCCGGCTGAGTCATGACATGCTGACAAATGATGGGAGGTCCTTTGTCTGTGAAGAGGTGATGTTTGTTTACCAGTGAGTTTCCGTGAATGAGAGTTTCCAGGCCCTTCCATATTGTTGCTAGTTGAGTACATTATGCCCTATGTGTGCTTGCACTTATCCCAATTTTGTTAAAATTTGTCTCTGGGCGACGGAATCTAAATGTACAATGGTCTCTCATAGTATCAATTTTTCTTTCTTTTTGATGAACTTTTGTGCTTCCAGGGTTTATGTAACTTTTGTCTCTGCCATTATGATTTTTAGTTTTCACACCAGAAATGCATGGGTGTTTTAACTCTGAATTAAAAAGAAGTTTGCTTCATATTTGCACATGACGGGTTTGATTGATGGGCAGGATTTGATGAACCCCCTTTTCTAACTGCACAGAGGAGGTACCACTCTCCTGCCATGTTTGTTTGGTGAAGTGCCAAACGAAAAATCTGAAAAGATGAGGATAATAGATATTTTATTGTCTTGTCTGGTGTATGATTGAATTGGATTATGATTGTATGGTTATACTTACGGTCCTTTGGATTGAGATATTTTACCACATGAATTATGATGATGCAAACTCGCACTCTCTCCTCCTTGTAAAAGAGGCGTTGACAGAGCCGATGAGCCCGATGAGCATTTTCTTTGTAATAATCAGAATCTCTTGTCTTGTCCTCCAATTAATCTCTTGTAGTCTGGATATGCGATATGTAACAACTAAGGAGGAGGAGGAGGAGGAGGAGGAGGAGAGAGGGCTTCATCAACCATGCCCAAGTTTCTGTCCTTGAATAACAAATACCTCAATTATGTTTTTTTGGGTTTTGGGGAGAGGGTTTACACGAACATTCTTGGATGCTTGGGGGTTTCAAACTTCTACCTACAGAATTTGAGACCAAAAAGTTAAACCAACTGAGCTAATACCTTATTGGCGAAGGCTAGCAATATTCTCTCTTCATTTTGTTTTTCTGATGAACGCCCGCAATATTAATGTGCTCTTAGTTTGAAAGAAGAAGTGAACAATGTACGTACTCATAGGTCGCTCCAACGATGCTGGTACTTTTAATAATGTGTTAGTTGTTTAATGTTTGTGGAGTTAGGAGAGAGTTGGATTCCAATTTCCATACCATGATGGATTAATTGGATGATGCAGATGCAGCCCTGAGCTGAGTGAGTTGGAACTTGAGAACCGACATGGAGATGAGACACCGCTTCCTTCCACTGCTTATCTATCTTAAGGCAGTGGTTGGTTGGTTGGCCAAAACCAACCACTCCCAGATTTTCTACTAATTAATTAATTATTTGAAATATATAGTGAATTACAAAATGAGGGTTTGCAATGTGAATATGACTTATGATTGATGACACTTAGAAATGAATCAATCTTTCCATGGGATAGATAGATATATGCAAATTGCAATGCATGTGAGAATTGATAATCCATATAATATAAAGATGTGTATCATTATTTATCATCTTCATCATATATATATATAAAAGAGATAGATAGAGAGATAGATAGGAATCTTAATTGGTAAAGTAGGCAGGAGTAGAGGACGAGCTGCATGCGACACGAATGAAATGAATCGGCTTGTATTGATGATATTGACTAGTCTAGTGACACAGGGTTCTTTCTTTCTAAGGCCAGTAAGCTAAGCTAAGCTGGCTGGCAGGCACACATATATCAATGATTATAGAGACAGAGCAGCCAGCCCACTTTGCATTGCAATTTTCATGGTGTTTCAATGAATCAAAGAATTTTAGATAATACAAGGATTATTGTTAATTTCATATGAGTCATATTCATATATTCATTCATGTTACATATGCATGACAGTGGGAAACATTGACGGTGGAATAAAAATTGGACACTTCCTATTCTTTCTCCGCTTCTCTTTGGCTTATGCACTTTTCCTTTTCGATTCCATCATCATTTTGCACACTTAATAACGGAAATATTCACCGCAGCTTTAGGGACAATATTTCCACTGCCCCTCTGTCATGAATCATGATTCATGCAATGCGCTTTTCCTTTTTGATGCTTGCTTGGCTTGCTTCCCCGATTTTCTACCCATGTAGTAGAAAATTCTTGACATGTTTCTTCTTCTTTTTTCTTTCTCTTTCAACTTTCAATTGCAGGACTTTCTGACTTTTCAGTGCAAAAGGAACTTGTTCACTCAAGAAGGAGAATAAACAAAGGCCCAAGAAAGCACAAGAGAATAGCTCCAATAACACACGCATCAGCAGCAGCATACAATACAAGCACATATCATCTCCACAACCACGACAAGCCGTCTAACCAAATCGCACTCGCACACAACATGTTACGTGTTATTTTATCCTTCCCCTGCATCTTGTGGGCCACCCCACTCACATCACACACCACTCAATCAACCGTTCAATCCATGTGTACCTGCTCTGTGATTCAACCCAGTCAATCGAAAGGTCAACCCTCTTCTATATATGACTCAAATCAAACTTGTACATAAGACAAACACAGTAGCTATGCTTGCTAACCCAAAACAAAATAGAAAAGTATTAATTTATTACCCAAAAAAGCAATAAAATAATGAAGTAGACCCACCACACTGGACGACCTCCCGCTTTGCCTTTGCTTATTATTAGTTATCTACCCACATCTCGAATCCATCTCTCTCCACTTCACAAACAAAACCATCTCAAACTTCAAATATTTATTTATTTGTATGAAAAGAGCAGCAGAGACAGAGAGCTTCTTCCTCAATTCTATTATATCTCTGCTTTAGTTTCTGTTGGCGATCTGCTTTTTTATGGCTCTGCTTACTTTTGTACC